>NW_015547735.1:91902-97442 GCF_001515605.1 Sinocyclocheilus anshuiensis
GTGGATATTGTGGATGAGTTCTTCTGTGTCATCACGTTCTATTAGTTCTACAGCTTCAGTTTCGGAACTTTCACACTTAGTAACACATACAGCTGTTCCCTCACCACAGTGCAACAGTGAAAAGGGTCCCCTTCAAACAGTGTCGCGTTCCGAACGTTGTTTAAGCGACATACACCGATATTGCGGTATTTAAAAAATTCATATCATAACAAAAATAAAAACCGGTATTCGGTATGAACCGGTATACCGCCCAGCACTACACACAATGTAATGTATATTTCTACACAAATAGATATTTATGTTTGGTTAATGACAATTTTTTATGTTACATTCTGTTCCATTGTATAATAAATTTAATAATATATATTTTATATTTGTAATAAATATAAAATCATGTAATTACTTGATTTTAAAATTTACATCAAATCATATATATATTTTTTTTAATATATGTTTTTCTATATTTAACTATATATGTGACCCTGGAGCACAAAGCCAGTCATAAGGGTCAATTTTGTGAAATGTGTGTGTGTTTTATTTTATTTATTGTTTATATATATATATATGCACACACACACACACACACATATGAAAAACTAAATTATTACTTTTTGACTCTATACATATACTGTATATACATACATACATCAGTCAAGTGTCATAATTTTATTTTTATTTTAATATCTAGTTTTTCCATTTTCTATGCTCTTTAATCATTATAATTAAACAGGCTGTTTCTGATATTCTACATGTTAACGAGTTTGCTTATTCTTTGCACTCTCTGTATGCGTAAAATCCCTCTGACTCACTCACTTTTTACCAAATTAGTCAATATTCTCGATAACCGGTGGAACACTAGTCTCCCAGAATAAAGACTTGTGAACAGCGTGACTCACTTGTTCCAGTGGGTTTTGGAGTTTCGGTACAGTGAGGGGAACATGATGGGCAGGATCCTCGCCGCGTTATCGCTGATTAAACTCATGATGTACTCATTATTCCAGTAGTAGAGAGCTCGCTCCGCAACCTGAGGACGACACGAATGTAATAACAGTTAGATGGGGATTGTTTCATGAACTCGTGCTGCTTTCTGTGGGTCCAGCAGACCTGGAAATGTGGACTGGAGACGCATTTGGCCAGCTGTCTGAATAAGGGCTCCATGACTTTAACAAACTCTGACGGCTCGATGACGTCCAGAATCTCTTCCAGCTCGTTCAGAAACATCACCTCCTTTGGACTGTGAGTCTTTGGCCAGTATTTCAGAAGAGCCATCACCACCTGAAACCAAGAAAACACTCATCAGCAACTACTCCAGCGGCCAACAGCTTGGAATAATTACGATTTTTAAGTCTCTTCTGCTCACCAAAGCTGCATTTATTTGCTCAAAAATACTTTAAAAATGTGAAATAATATTACAATTTAAAACAGCTGTTTTCTATGTGAATATCTGTTAAACTGTAATTTATTTCTGTGATGTGCAGCTGTATTTTCAGCATCATTTCTCCAGTCTTCAGTGTCACATGATCTTCAGAAATCAGTCTAATATGCTGTGTGCGCGCGCGTGTGTGTGTGCGTGTGAGTGTGTGCATGTGAGTGAGTGTGCGAGTGAGAGTGTGTGCTTGTGAGTGTGTGTGTGCGTGTGAGTGTGTGCGTGTGAGTGAGTGTGTGTGTGAGTGTGCGTGTGTGTGTGTATATATATACAGTATATATATAAAACTTGTTTTTGATATTCTTCATATTCTGTGTGCTGGTCAGTTCACAGCAGTGATAGAAATCAATCTGTTCCAATTACATTTTATGGGCATTTTTATCTTTATAAAGCCTTTTTTTTCTTTCTAAAAGTGTGCATCATCTTTTGAGTCAAATTCTTACATTTAATCAGTCAATTAGAATAATAAGACATTTGGGCTGTTACCAAACAAATGATATCAGTATCAACAAAATTCATCTTTGCAATGCAGAGGAAACACAGAAGCTGCATCTGAAGAGGCCTATTTATACTCGATTTAATTCAGCTCAGAGAGACATGAGTGCATTTAACCTGCAGTTACAAATGCATGAATAATATTTTGGTATTTTAAACATAAAACACTGAATACTGATATTTTCAATTATTTAAAAAATGAAAAGATACTTTAAATGTGAAATGAAAACAGTGTAAGAATACTGCTGGGAAGCATCGCCCAAAATAACATGCATATGCCTTTTCAGCAGGAATAACAGAGAATAAGCATATTTTGATAAAGCAGTTAGACAGAGCACAGAAACTGAACAGCAGATGGAGCTGAAACCCACCGGCTCAGTGAGCGTGCTGTCCTTCTCTAGAAACTGAACCACACAGTAAGCCAGCTGAAGAACCAGAAACAACAACAACAGTCAGTCATCATCTTCATAATGCACCTCAAACACACAGCAATCAGTAACAAATTACATTTTTTATTTAAAAAAAAAAAAATAATAATAATTTTATGATCATTAAGATTTTCCATCAAAATAGTCATTAATATAATGCATATGGATGTTTAATTTTTGATTTAGTTAGATTTTCCTGAATGAGAATCTAATGTAATTTATGCAGAATTAAAATGAATGGAATATACATTTACAAATTTTACTAAATTTTCTATAAATGTATATATTTATATAAATGTCTTTATTTATATTTATTTTCTATAATAAAAATTAATTTTAATTATATGAATAATGACAAAATAATATATATTATTTATTTATATTATATATAATATATATATATATATACTTATACATACATATGCTATATATATATAGTAGAATTAGTCAGAAAAATTACTTGAAATTTTTTTTTGCTGTACTTTAATTCTGCATGAATTCTACAAAATCTTCATTCAGAAAAATGTGAATTACAAAAACCAAGAGTAAAACATGTGTATGTATTACAATAATGAGAATTTTGGAGAAAAAAAATGTGTGAAATGATCATAAAAATAATGTCCTAATGAAAAAAATATACTCTTAATGATGTGTGTGTGTGTGTATATACATATATATATATATATGCTTAATTAGAATGAAACAAACAGTGTCATATGTTAAAAAGAAAAATAACTTTTTCAACAAACTGTGATATGAATGGATATAGACTCCAGATCGTACCTGTGGGTGATAAACACTGAGGGACTTGACTTTATGCAGAGGTAACAACACTTTTAAAAGGAAGATTTTGTGCTCTTCTTTCAGCGGTAAGGCGAAGCCGTTAATGATGCTGGAGGAAAAGAGAAAAACAAGACGTGAAACGGTGAAGAATTACAAAGACTTCATGAATGAGGCTTCAAACACACTAGAACAGAGACACGGTGTTCATAAAACAATCAAAGACTCCAATAATATCATTATTATAATGCCATTTCATCAAGCAACAGTGATTCGTCACAATAATACACAATCAAATTAATCTGTTCGAATTTATTAACAAAAAATGTTTCATACCTTCCTAATATTTCCAGTAGTTCGGCTATTCCGTTATGATGCTCTGTTTCATAGATGAACCTGTATGGAGATAAAACACATATTGTATATCAATTTATATATTACAGATATTATACATCAATCAATAAAATCATAGTATAATCAATCATCAACTGATCTAGAGTTCCCCAAATCTTTAAGATCTAACCAAAAAACTGAATGAGGGCTGTGGGCCAAAAATAAATGTTATATTAAAATGAATAAAAAATAATAAAAAAAAACAATAATTAAAAAAAAAAAACTTTTTGAAATTTTAAAAATATTTAAAAAATTAAATTATCTTATATTGCTTTTACATTTCAATGCAAAAAAAAAGATATTCTTCAATGGCATGTTTTTTCTTATTTTCCAAATCAAATCAAAGGTTATCAGGGGTCAACTTTGGCAGATATTATATTAAGTTTCACTCAGAATTGTCATGTTATGAAACTAGTGTAGGGCAATTTTTGAGATTTTATTGATTAATTCGAATGTAATTTTTTGCCACGATTTTATTTTTTAGAAATCGAGGAATCGCGATTTTGAATAGAAATATTACCAAACGTTAGAATTAGACACTTTGACAATAACGGTAAAGAGAAAAGAACGATCCAACCTCATATATTTCTGAACATATAATATGTATAAGACAAGTTTGTACAAGTTGTAGCTCATGCATCTTTTCTGCAAAGATATTTAACAACAAATTTGTTTAACTTTTACATCTTCATGCGTGCTGCACTTGCAATAGAATTCTCGTTAACTAAAGGGTTAATGAAGAACAAGTTACTTGAATAATGTTGTAGTTACATTTTCAAGTCGACTAGTTCAAAATCGTAAAAAAAAAAACGTTCTGAAAAAAAAATGAGATTTAAATTTTTTGCCCTATATGAAAGTTGAATGCATTGCAAGTCCTGGGTCATATTTTGCAGTCTCACCTATAGAAAATGTTATTAATCTGTTTCCTGATGTACGCTCTGAGACCCAGGAACTTCCCGTAGATGCGGTGGAGAGTCGTCTTCAGAAAGTCACGCTCTCGAGGATCTTCACTGTCGAACAGCTCCAGGAGCTGCAAGCAAGTCATTAATAAGGTTTATCGGATGTCAACTGATCCATTTTTTAGCACAGAAGTCTTTGATAATCATGCAAATAATGCAAAAATAACTTGATGACCCACAAAAAACATCTGTGTTTTCTGTGGACATTAATATTATTGGGTATAATAAAGAACTTGTTTATATCACACACAAATGCATTAAAATAAAGCAAACTGAAAACATATTAATGCAGGGACTTACAAACATATTTATTAAGTATATTAAATAAAACTGCAATGTGCACATGGTACTTGGAGTCCTGCGTGTGCATTTTGCCGATTTTAATGATTTATTCAATGGCAAGTGAAAACAGACAAGACAACAGCACATATTTCAACACACCTGCATCACAAACTTCTGGTCGATGTATTTCTTGGCTATGTTTGGTTGAAAGTCTGGTGACTCTAAAAAACGCAGGAAAAATTCATAGACGAGCTGTGGAAAGAACAATATGTATTTGAAAGATGCATTTCAAAATGTAAAAACATGCATTTATAAGTAAAATCCAAAGTGTCTTACAGCACACTTTTTTAAAGGGAAATTATATTGTATCAATAATTGATACAATAAGTGTGTGTGAGTGTGTGTGTGTGTGTGTATGTGAGAGTGTGTGGTGTGTGTGTGTGTAAGTGTGAGTGTGAGTAATGATTACTACTACTACTACTAATAATAATAATAATAAAAATTTCATTATAATTAAGCACACTAAAAAAAAACATCCACATTCTCATTTATAGGATTTTTACTGTATTGCAGTAAAAACAATATTGTAATAAAATGATTTTGTTAACAAGTAAAAGACTGTACAACAAATAATAGTATTATATACATATATACATATTATATATTCACCATTCAAATGTTTGGGGTTGGTGAGATTTTTTCAATGTTTCTGAAATAAGTCTCTTCTGCTCACCAAGGCTGCATTTATATGATCAAAAATACAGTAAAAATTGTGAA
>NW_015547735.1:97636-112057 GCF_001515605.1 Sinocyclocheilus anshuiensis
AATCATTCTAATATGCTGCTCAAGAAACATTTTTGATTATTATCAATGTTGAAAACAGTTCATATTTTTGTGGAAACTGTGATGCATTTTATTTTTCAGGATTCACAGATGAATAGAAAGTTCAAAAGGACAGCAGTTATTTGAAATAGAAATCTACTGTAACATTATAAATGTCTTTACTGCCACTTTTGATCAATTTAATGCATCCTTGATGGATACAAGTATTAATTTCACCTGCAGGTGAGGCCAGGCCGCTTCTAACGTGGGTTCATCCTCCTCGGGGTCAAACTCTGCGCCGGTTGGGTTGGATGATGGCGGTAACGCCCTAAACATGTTGACTGCAAACTGAAACAAACAAACCACATAAAATGAAAAATGTGTATATAGATACATATCTGATTACTGAGAACAGACTAAAGGAGTAAGTCTTTATCAATGAACCGTCCATTCAGCTTGTTGATTAATGAAACGTGGCAGCACATGCACAAATTAATCAGAAGAAAAGGTTTTAATCCTCCTATCGCAGCACTTTGAAGTTCTTGGCTTTAATCATCAAAGTGTGTGTGTGTGTGTGTGTGTGTGAGAGTGTGTGTGTGTGTGTGTGAGTGTGTGTGTGAGAGAGTGTGAGAGAGAGTGTGTGTGTGTGTGTGTGTGTGTGTGAGAGTGTGTGAGAGTGTGTGTGTGTGTGTGTGAGTGTGTGTGTGAGAGAGTGTGAGAGAGAGTGTGTGTGTGTGTGTGTGTGTGTGTGAGAGTGTGTGAGAGTGTGTGTGTGTGTGTGTGAGTGTGTGTGTGAGAGAGTGTGAGAGAGAGTGTGTGTGTGTGTGTGTGTGTGTGTGAGAGTGTGTGAGAGTGTGTGTGTGTGTGTGTGAGTGTGTGTGTGAGAGAGTGTGAGAGAGTGTGTGTGTGTGTGTGTGCGTGTGTGTGTGTGTGTGTTTAAGGGGATGTGATGCAGGTAATGTGCTTGAGAACATATTGTCATGCTTATTTCGCAAGTCCATTTGCACTTCGATCGGCCGCGGCTTAACATCAGCTGTGGGCTCTAATAAATATCAAAGAGATGTAATTCAGCGCTGGAATAACTGCAGCTGGCAGAAGCACCGAGGCCAACCGCAGGTCAATCGACGCTCTGCTGCTAAACGCAAAGCTGTCGGACAAAAACCGCCCCTTAAAAGGATGGCGAAACAACAGATCTGATTCGGAGGAGCCAACAGATTTGCCCAAACACTCAACGCAACCTTGTATGGCTGAGCGAAGCGCTATCAGCGGTTTATATAGTTCAGATCCACTTTTTAGAAGAACAGAAATAGCATTGACTTCTCTAGACCAAAATGTGCTTTTTTTTTTGCTTCTTCACAGGAACAGATTTGGAAAAATTTAGCATCAGTCTCAGCAACTCTTCCTGCAGTGAAAAAGTGTTCTGGTCTGAATCAGGAGAGAAATCTGCACAGATCAAGCACCGTTTAAACAGCTCTAAACAAGTATGTGGCTGGATTTTGATGTGAGAGACAACAGGAGATGCACTTTTTCACTGGAGGACGTGTTATTATGGATTATAGACTCGTATTTTAGTTAAAAACATCTTAATGCTGGATTTGTTTCAGCTTCTGTCTTCTCCAGATGTTAACTGATGGACTGGAGTGGTGTGGATTACTTATGGATTATTGTGATGTTTTTATCAGCTGTTTGGACTCTCATTCTGACGGCACCCATTCACTGCAGAGCATCCATTGCTGAGACACTGATGCAATGCTGCATTTCTACAAACCTGATGAAGAAACACACTCATCCTGATCTCGGATGACCTGAGGGTGAACACATTCATTCATTTTTGGCAGAACTGTTTCTTTAAGGACTCTAGGAACCAAGCTGTCTCAAACCCTAAATGTGACCTTGGACCAAAACAAAAAGTCATAAGGGTAAATTTTTCGAAATTGAGATTTATGTGTCATCTAAAAAAGCTGAATAAATCAGCTTTCCATTGATGTTTGTTAGGATAGGACCATATTTGGCTGAGATACAACTATTTGAAAATCTGGAATCTGAGGGTGCAAAAAAATCTAAATATTGAGAAAATCATCTTTAAAGTTGTTCAAATGAAGTTCTTAGCTATGCATATTACTAATCAAAAATTAAGTTTTGATATATTTACGGTAGGAGATTTACAAAATATCTTCATGGAACATGATCTTTACTTAATATTCTAATGATTTTTGGCATTAAAAATAAAAATGGATAATTTTGACCCATACAATGTATTGTTGGCTATGGCTACAAATATACCCCAGCGACTTAAGACTGCTTTTGTGCTGCAGGGTCACATATTTGGCGTTTGCATGTACTCACCACATGCACCACCTCAGGATAGATGGGCTCGGTGATGACACTCCTGTTGTGAGTGAGGTACTCCACCATCTCACTGAGCGCCGCCCGCTTCACCTCCTTCCACTTCAGGTCGCTCAACGGGTCGGAGACGAAGTCGAAGAGCACGCAGCACTGACGCAGCTTCTGCAGGAATAACTTCTCCTGCTCGGCCGGAGGAACATCTGCAGCCACGGAGAGGAGAGTTAATGCAACACTGACATCTACTCACTGGAAGGAAAAACTTTTGAAGGCCTCTAAATGATCAAGCTTTGCTGTAACACTCAATCTCCTCATGTCTTCCGTCTCTGATTGATAGTTTAGAGTTTTTATCCAGTAAAAGCTCTTTTAGTGTAATTGTAGAAGCGCTTCTCGTGTCTTTCTGCTGTCAGATCTTGATCTAATCATCAGAATAACTGCAGTAATATCTCCAGATGAACACTTACTGGACTGAAGCAGCTCAGCTTTACTTGATTCTCCATCAATCATGTTTTAGAGTCTCAAATCTGATCCTCAGGATCTTTTGAGGAGCGTTTGTTTCCAGAAGCTTTACTTTCACTGTTCCTCAGCGGAGGAATGATCTTCACAAGCCTCCAGAACATCTCACATCTTCTGAGGAGCCTTTATTTCTTCAGCTCTCAATCACTGCATTATATGTTTGGATCTCTGAATAAAACAGAGCTGTTTTGCCTCCACATTCTCACTGTATCAGACTATATGAGCCATAAACGTGTCAAATATGATACTCAACAAAAACATAAACACACTGTTTTTAGATTTTTGTAATATTTTGTGTAAAAGCTACATTTTTTCTGTTTTAAAAATCAGAGAATTATTTGATATGTCAGGCTTTACAGGGTTAAAGCGATGTTGCAGCTGCAGGGTTTTTCCTGTATTGACGTCAGACAAACATACAGTATATTTTGGGCTCCTCTGAACGTTTAGATCACATGGTTTCCTTTAAAGCTGCACATGCCCGGCGATGGTTTTATTTCAGCACAGAGACTGACGGATGAGTAGTGTTGTTGTCTGGGATGCATCAATATTTGCTATTACGTTTTTAGCCACTTCTGATGCTTTTTCAGCCTTCATTCACAACTATATTTAATGCGGATCATTAGAGTCGTTAGGTGCAAACAGGACTTCGGTGTTTGTTTTCCTCACTGGTCTGGTCCTGATACTGAAGCGTGATCTGTAAAGGTCACGCCTGTGAGAAACTCGCCTCACGCTTCCCTTTATGCATATGGGAATGGTGATTGTGGTTTACATGTGAAAACAGTAGTGCATTGACACTGACATTTGAAGCACAGCCGTCAGCGTCAACAGCTAATGCGTTTGACCAGAGCTGATTTCCTGAAGCTCAATTTATAAACGACTGCATTTAATTCAATCTGCAGTTCACTAAAGAAAGCATTCATACAACCCTCCTCAGTACTTCACGTTCTGCATGCACTGTGTGCATAGCATGCAAATATTCTGCATGCATTAAATAATGCATCCCATAATGCAATGCAATCGGCTTGATCTTATTTTTCCAGGACGATAAATGAAACAAAAGTCATATCAACCATGATTCATTTTAATAACCATGTTTATCACTTACTGCATTAAATGTGAATTTATCATGTTAGTCTAAAGATGCTTTTAAAGCAACCCAAAGTTCATCAAAATATTATCCAACTATTCAGGTAATACTAGTTCACTATGTTTAAAAACACTAGACTGTGTGGAGAATATAATATCTAATAATATGCATTGATAAATGTTTCTAGATGTCCATTATCTTTTGGAAATTGGGAGGTTATTTTTCCTTCATGCTATTTTAAACAATTAAACTTTTTGCAGTCTGATCGAATAAGTAAAAATAAGGGCTGTAAATACAGCACTGTAAATTTGGAATAAGTAACATTTTTAATGTTTAACGCAAGTCTCTTCTGCTCACCAGGGCTGCATCAAAAAATACAGTGGAAAATGTGAAATATGATTGCAATTGCACAGATGAATAGAAAGTTCAAAAGAACAGCATTTGTGTGAGAAAGAAATTTTTTGTAACATTAGAAATGTCTTTACTGTCACTTTTGATTATGTTAAAGGGGTCATATGATGCGATTTCAATTGTTCCTTTCTCTTTGGAGTGTTACAAGCTCTTGGTGCATAAAGAAGATCTGTAAAGTTGCAAAGACTGAAGTGCTTGAGAACATATTGTCATGCTTATTTCGCAAGTCCATTTGCACTTCGATCGGCCGCGGCTTAACATCAGCTGTGGGCTCTAATAAATATCAAAGAGATGTAATTCAGCGCTGGAATAACTGCAGCTGGCAGAAGCACCGAGGCCAACCGCAGGTCAATCGACGCTCTGCTGCTAAACGCAAAGCTGTCGGACAAAAACCGCCCCTTAAAAGGATGGCGAAACAACAGATCTGATTCGGAGGAGCCAACAGATTTGCCCAAACACTCAACGCAACCTTGTATGGCTGAGCGAAGCGCTATCAGCGGTTTATATAGTTCAGATCCACTTTTTAGAAGAACAGAAATAGCATTGACTTCTCTAGACCAAAATGTGCTTTTTTTTTTGCTTCTTCACAGGAACAGATTTGGAAAAATTTAGCATCAGTCTCAGCAACTCTTCCTGCAGTGAAAAAGTGTTCTGGTCTGAATCAGGAGAGAAATCTGCACAGATCAAGCACCGTTTAAACAGCTCTAAACAAGTATGTGGCTGGATTTTGATGTGAGAGACAACAGGAGATGCACTTTTTCACTGGAGGACGTGTTATTATGGATTATAGACTCGTATTTTAGTTAAAAACATCTTAATGCTGGATTTGTTTCAGCTTCTGTCTTCTCCAGATGTTAACTGATGGACTGGAGTGGTGTGGATTACTTATGGATTATTGTGATGTTTTTATCAGCTGTTTGGACTCTCATTCTGACGGCACCCATTCACTGCAGAGCATCCATTGCTGAGACACTGATGCAATGCTGCATTTCTACAAACCTGATGAAGAAACACACTCATCCTGATCTCGGATGACCTGAGGGTGAACACATTCATTCATTTTTGGCAGAACTGTTTCTTTAAGGACTCTAGGAACCAAGCTGTCTCAAACCCTAAATGTGACCTTGGACCAAAACAAAAAGTCATAAGGGTAAATTTTTCGAAATTGAGATTTATGTGTCATCTAAAAAAGCTGAATAAATCAGCTTTCCATTGATGTTTGTTAGGATAGGACCATATTTGGCTGAGATACAACTATTTGAAAATCTGGAATCTGAGGGTGCAAAAAAATCTAAATATTGAGAAAATCATCTTTAAAGTTGTTCAAATTAAGTTCTTAGTAATGCATATTACTAATCAAAAATTACGTTTTGATATATTTACGGTAGGAGATTTACAAAATATCTTCATGGAACATGATCTTTACTTAATATTCTAATGATTTTTGGCATTAAAAATAAAAATGGATAATTTTGACCCATACAATGTATTGTTGGCTATGGCTACAAATATACCCCAGCGACTTAAGACTGCTTTTGTGCTGCAGGGTCACATATTTGGCGTTTGCATGTACTCACCACATGCACCACCTCAGGATAGATGGGCTCGGTGATGACACTCCTGTTGTGAGTGAGGTACTCCACCATCTCACTGAGCGCCGCCCGCTTCACCTCCTTCCACTTCAGGTCGCTCAACGGGTCGGAGACGAAGTCGAAGAGCACGCAGCACTGACGCAGCTTCTGCAGGAATAACTTCTCCTGCTCGGCCGGAGGAACATCTGCAGCCACGGAGAGGAGAGTTAATGCAACACTGACATCTACTCACTGGAAGGAAAAACTTTTGAAGGCCTCTAAATGATCAAGCTTTGCTGTAACACTCAATCTCCTCATGTCTTCCGTCTCTGATTGATAGTTTAGAGTTTTTATCCAGTAAAAGCTCTTTTAGTGTAATTGTAGAAGCGCTTCTCGTGTCTTTCTGCTGTCAGATCTTGATCTAATCATCAGAATAACTGCAGTAATATCTCCAGATGAACACTTACTGGACTGAAGCAGCTCAGCTTTACTTGATTCTCCATCAATCATGTTTTAGAGTCTCAAATCTGATCCTCAGGATCTTTTGAGGAGCGTTTGTTTCCAGAAGCTTTACTTTCACTGTTCCTCAGCGGAGGAATGATCTTCACAAGCCTCCAGAACATCTCACATCTTCTGAGGAGCCTTTATTTCTTCAGCTCTCAATCACTGCATTATATGTTTGGATCTCTGAATAAAACAGAGCTGTTTTGCCTCCACATTCTCACTGTATCAGACTATATGAGCCATAAACGTGTCAAATATGATACTCAACAAAAACATAAACACACTGTTTTTAGATTTTTGTAATATTTTGTGTAAAAGCTACATTTTTTCTGTTTTAAAAATCAGAGAATTATTTGATATGTCAGGCTTTACAGGGTTAAAGCGATGTTGCAGCTGCAGGGTTTTTCCTGTATTGACGTCAGACAAACATACAGTATATTTTGGGCTCCTCTGAACGTTTAGATCACATGGTTTCCTTTAAAGCTGCACATGCCCGGCGATGGTTTTATTTCAGCACAGAGACTGACGGATGAGTAGTGTTGTTGTCTGGGATGCATCAATATTTGCTATTACGTTTTTAGCCACTTCTGATGCTTTTTCAGCCTTCATTCACAACTATATTTAATGCGGATCATTAGAGTCGTTAGGTGCAAACAGGACTTCGGTGTTTGTTTTCCTCACTGGTCTGGTCCTGATACTGAAGCGTGATCTGTAAAGGTCACGCCTGTGAGAAACTCGCCTCACGCTTCCCTTTATGCATATGGGAATGGTGATTGTGGTTTACATGTGAAAACAGTAGTGCATTGACACTGACATTTGAAGCACAGCCGTCAGCGTCAACAGCTAATGCGTTTGACCAGAGCTGATTTCCTGAAGCTCAATTTATAAACGACTGCATTTAATTCAATCTGCAGTTCACTAAAGAAAGCATTCATACAACCCTCCTCAGTACTTCACGTTCTGCATGCACTGTGTGCATAGCATGCAAATATTCTGCATGCATTAAATAATGCATCCCATAATGCAATGCAATCGGCTTGATCTTATTTTTCCAGGACGATAAATGAAACAAAAGTCATATCAACCATGATTCATTTTAATAACCATGTTTATCACTTACTGCATTAAATGTGAATTTATCATGTTAGTCTAAAGATGCTTTTAAAGCAACCCAAAGTTCATCAAAATATTATCCAACTATTCAGGTAATACTAGTTCACTATGTTTAAAAACACTAGACTGTGTGGAGAATATAATATCTAATAATATGCATTGATAAATGTTTCTAGATGTCCATTATCTTTTGGAAATTGGGAGGTTATTTTTCCTTCATGCTATTTTAAACAATTAAACTTTTTGCAGTCTGATCGAATAAGTAAAAATAAGGGCTGTAAATACAGCACTGTAAATTTGGAATAAGTAACATTTTTAATGTTTAACGCAAGTCTCTTCTGCTCACCAGGGCTGCATCAAAAAATACAGTGGAAAATGTGAAATATGATTGCAATTGCACAGATGAATAGAAAGTTCAAAAGAACAGCATTTGTGTGAGAAAGAAATTTTTTGTAACATTAGAAATGTCTTTACTGTCACTTTTGATTATGTTAAAGGGGTCATATGATGCGATTTCAATTGTTCCTTTCTCTTTGGAGTGTTACAAGCTCTTGGTGCATAAAGAAGATCTGTAAAGTTGCAAAGACTGAAGTTAAACCGCATAAACACATTTCATTACACCAAATACACAAAATACTGTTCTTTTTAGCAGCATCATATGACCCCTTTAACACATCCTTGATGAACAACAGTATTAATTTGTTTGTTTGTTTCTAATTACCCCAAACTTTTGAACGGTAGTGTATCACAGTTTCCTAAGAAATGTTTCTTGAAGGATCATGCAACACTGAAGACTGGAGTAATGATGCTGAAAATTCTTTCATATATTTTTGATTAAATAAATGCATCCTTGGTTCTTTCAAAATCAACACTAACACTAAATGCATTGCATTGTAGGATACAGTATCTCTCACAGTGGTATAGTGCACAAATCATATAGATATTGTATGCATACTCGCATAATGTTCACAGTATGCATGCAGGAATAGTAAAAGCAGTATGTTAGTTTGCCATTATGAACAGAAAATTATCAAACTGACACAAAATGCATATCAAAAACATTGCAACAAATGCATCATTTACGCATGAACAATCATCTGTCTAAATGTGAAGCGAAGGAAACGTAAAGCCATCAGGATGCAGTTTCTCTGCGGCTTGAGCACACATGCATACATGCATTTACATGCATTCTTCCTGAAGCCGTGACCTCACTTCCCCTGACATCAGCGCTCTGGTTAGGGGGGATGGGAGGCTAGTTAAACAGACCCCCTCCTCCTTAACCAGCATATTGTAAACAGAGTTTTCCCCATTCACCCGAGCAACATGCATGCTGCGCTTCGAGCTGCATCTACGTGCATCAGATGCATGTAGTATGCATGGGTTATTACGGCCAAAAATGTTGCATAAATGTCTAAAAATGCAGTCTAGGTAGGCAGCTTGCTGTGAAAGTAAACCAAAGACGTTCCCAGCGTCTCCCAAATGGCACAAATTCTTCTGCCTTCGTAACGACGGCCACAAATCACTGGAATAGCAACCTCCCTCGTCGCTCTCTGCCTACACAGACACAATAAGACAAATGTCTCACCTCTAAAGTGCATGAGGGCCACCGGCTGAAAGGGCCCATTGGCGCTCGGAGCATCCAGAACCATCCTGGCCTCCTCTTTAGAGCATGTCAACATCTATGGGTCGGATCGGGCGCGAGGCAGCTAGCTCGAGCTGTTAGCCTCCATTTTAGCACAAACACTCTCAGCAGAAAATGAAGCTCCGCTGCTGGAGGGAAGCAGCTAGTTAGTGATGTCAGCCGTCAAAGGGAGGCCGCCGATTGGCTGGAGGAGATCACGTGATCTGAAGCAGCAGAGGGATGGCTGGGGAGGCTGCTGATTGGCTGGAGGGGGCCGGGGAAGGCGGGAGCTGTGGGTTTGATTGGCGCATGCAGAGTATGTGATTCGTCACAGTGCAAGCAGAGAGCAACAATAACAGATATGCACTTTATCGTGCTGCTCTCGTACTTAAAAGTGTGAGCTAAGAATGCAAGCAGAAGCAAGATGCACGTAGGGTTCTATGAAATCTGTTTTATTTTTATTTTTTTTGACAAATTCCATGTTTTCCGTTTGATATTTTTTTCATTTTCAGTGATTGCATTACATTTTAATCCATTGAATTCACAAAACTTTATCAATGTAATCATTCATTATTAAATGTTTACAATATTAGTGACCAATGAAATGTATTTTAGTTTTTTTTCTTTATATTCTGTCATCGGTTAAATTTTTTAATTATTTTTTTAAATAATTAAATTATTTTTTAATAATTAAGTTTTAATATAAAAATGAAGTTAATCAATAGAATTTATAAAAATGTAATAATTTATTGCAATTTTAAAAACAATAGTGCCCTATGAAATACATATTACTGTTTCTCAAATTGTGTTTTCCGTTTGAATTTTTGAGTTTAATTTTTAATGACTCAATTAAATTTGAATAAAAATTCAAAATTATTTCATAAAACTTTAACAATTTAATATTTATTAAAATTTTCACAGTAATAGTGCCATATAAAATGCATTTTATTTTATTTTTTCCAAATTCTCAGTTTTAACACTATTCATTTTCTAGATTAAAATGTTTTATGGCAGAATTATAATTTTTTTTTATTAAAAAAAATGATGCCTAATCAATTTAATTAATACAACTTTAACAATTTCATAATTTATTAAAATTTTAACAACAATAATTAAAACAATATTAATATTGTTTACATTTTTTGCATTCTGCGTTTTATGATTTAATCCAAATTTAGTATCAAAATTTTTAAAATACATATTAATTAATCTTTTAAAATGTAACCAAGCTAAATTTGAACAATTCCTCTTTTTTTTTTTTTTTTTTGGCAGAAGAAATGTTGCACAACAGATTTCCGTGTTTTTGTCATCACAAAAATCATAGGGCCCTACATATACTACAGCACAAGATCCCCAAAATATTAATTTTTTGTTTATAGCATTTATTAGAGACTCTTATCACACCACACAGAACGAAAAACCTAGCAACCACTCACAACACCTTAGCAACCGCTTATTACCACCCTAGAAACAATCCACAATGACCTAGCAACCACATAGCAACACACACCATTCACAAAAGCCCAGCATCACTCTGACATCATCACACTCTTATGCAACATGTTTTTGAAAAATGCACAAATCTGACAGCATCCTGACAGTCAGTGTACAGTAAATCTGTCGTTTCCCTAAAACGCATGCTTTTGCGAGAAGCATCGTCTCCTGGCTTTACCTGCACCGGAAATGAAAGCCCTGTCTCGCTGATGGTAAATAAAGAAAAAGCGATGACTAAACAGTTTGTGACAGAAACCGCACTGACAGAAAACCACAGCTCAACACCTGCAGACGCTCAGAGACGCTCATCTTAACAATGGACCAAACCAACACTTACGCAGTTACTACACTACACTATACTCTGCCGACTGAAGATGCATTCATGACTCAAACCATATATGTATATATCTTATTTAAATATAAAATGCACATATTATTATACATTTACAAATAATTTTTATATATTATTTGTATTATAAATGTTGTTATTATATATATTTATTATATATATATATATATATATATATATATATTATCATAAATAAATATATATGTTATTATTTACATATATGATACATATTATTTAAAGATGTTTGTTAAATATAATTGATACATGAATATATAATATATATATTATACAAATAATATTTATTACATTATTGCTAAATAATAATGAACTCTTATTTTAATAAGAGTTTTAAGAATATTATTTCATAATAATTAACAGACCTATGTGGGTCACCTGACATTTAACACTGTGTGATGAAGCCTAGAGAACGTAGTCAGAATGTCCCTAAAATTCAAGATATGGGGCAAAAATGCCCGTTTGAGTTTTTGTCTCATATTTACATCATATAGTTAAGCAATAGGCTAAGTGCAAAATCACACGAGTGCAAATGTGATACTGATCCTATACAACAGTTCAGTAAGTAAGAAGTTAATATTGTGTTATTTTAGACACAATGTTGTCTGTTTTGCTCTATTTTACCAACGAAAATATAAAGACAAAGCAGAACTGTTCGTCTCCGAGCAACACACAGTAGCATTTCGTGTCTTAATGCACGTTCTGAACGAATTGGGTGAAGCATTAGGTGCGTTGGATTTGAAGCGAATCATCATCAGATCGATCTGTGCATGACATCAAAGTACTATCTATCTATCTATCTATCTATCTATCTATCGAAAGGTACTAAGGTACTTTGATGTGTCACACACGGGTCGATCTGATGCTGATGATCCGCTTCAAGTCGAACAAGCCGAATGATTCAATGGACCATTCATAAAGAACCATTTATTTCAGTCCTGAATGAATCAGCCATTTGAACGAATCAAATGAATGAATTAGAGATGCACCGATTGCAATTTTCTTGGCCGATTACGATTAAAGTACATTAGTTTTCTTAAAGGATTAGTTCAGACAAACATGATCATTCTGTCATCATTCGCTCTATATCATGTCATTTCTTTCTAGCTTCCAGTAAATACAAAGTTTCACTGTTTTCCATACAATTGTGAATAACAGTGACTGATGCTTCATAAAGCACACAAAGCATCGTTAAAGTGTCATCTGTTCGTTTATGTGCTCATTAAGTCATATAGCAGAATATCATTATGATATATGCATATATCAAATTTCTCATGTTCCTTATTAATTAGATGCTTTAGATAAAAACGTCTGCTAAATGAATAAATGTCAATGTAAATATGTATATGAAAACATATATGCTGTAGCTCATACATTCAAATGTGAGTGTTAAAACCATTAAAAATGTTAATGATCTCAAACTTTTGAACTGCTGTGAATGAAGTCTCTTCATTATATATATGTAATATATATGATATAATTAATATATATACAGTGGGTACGGAAAGTATTCAGACCCCCTTAAATTTTTCAATCTTTGTTATATTGCAGCCATTTGCTAAAATCATTTAAGTTAATTTTTTTTCCTCATTAATGTACACACAGCACCCCATATTGACAGAAAAACACAGAATTGTTGACATTTTTGCAGATTTATTAAAAAAGAAAAACTGAAATATCACATGGTCCTAAGTATTCAGACCCTTTGCTGTGACACTCATATATTTAACTCAGGTGCTGTCCATGTCTTCTGATCATCCTTGAGATGGTTCTACACCTTCATTTGAGTCCAGCTGTGTTTGATTATACTGATTGGACTTGATTAGGAAAGCCACACACCTGTCTATATAAGACCTTACAGCTCACAGTGCATGTCAGAGCAAATGAGAATCATGAGGTCAAAGGAACTGCCTGAAGAGCTCAGAGACAGAATTGTGGCAAGGCACAGATCTGGCCAAGGTTACATACATCAATGGAAAGCTTATTTATTCAGATGTATAAATCTCAATTTTGAAAAACTGACCCTTATGGCTGGTTTTGTGGTCCGAGGTCACAAATTATATGAATATAAATTTATACATGTTAATACAAATTCAAATTCAAAATATATAGTGTATGTGTGTGCATTTATATATACACATAATAAATATACACAGCACACACACATACATTATGTAAACAAAAACTTTTATTTTGGATTCTCTAATCTCTCTACTGCAGAAGCATCTAATGAATCATCTGCTGCTTCAATAATGATTTGAAACTGAATCAAAATAGAAATAAAATCTGTAATAGCATCAAAACGTAATTATTGCTCCACCTCTGAAACGACTTTCCTTTTCTGCTGATGTAATCGAGTCCATGTGGGCGGGTCTAAGCAATATCCACCAATAATATCGCGGAACACTTTTCACCAGCCAATCAAATCCAGTGTGTCTCACCTTTGAATTCAGGCAGTTTCTGCAGCTCTCGGTTGTTGCTCAGACTGAATCGAGACGAGCTCGGCCTCTTCTCCTTCTTCAGCGGCGTCTGAGATCCGGCCGCTTTGCTCTTCAGCAGCTGTGTGGCGGGTGGGACGCTGTTAGCGCCCTTCTTATTCGAGCCCTGATGGAGAAAAACACCTTACATCCTCATCTCTCCAACATGGAGCAGGTCACAAGAAAAGATTAGATTTTTATCATGCTTATGCATTTTTGCTGAATGTTTTGTGAATGTCTTTTGCTCAGAAACAACAAAAACACAGAGGGAACAGAACCTTTATAACAGCAGATCAGATCTGTAACCATTAAGCTACAAATATCCTTTAACTTGAATAACTATCGCACAGATGCAATATAAAGACAGTGTTTATATCATATTTTTATTTTTTTTAGCAACCATTTACAATAAAGCTTGCACATTTTTAAATACATTTATTTTTATTTTTTACAGTTGTAACAAACAAAGTTGCACATTGTAAACACATTTTTATGATTTTAAACACTTATGTTTTTGTTTCGTGTTTTTAAAGTAACAATTTACAATAACTTTTTATATTTTTAAACATGTTTAACTTTATTTTTACCGTAATGTTATTGTTTTTTTTTGTAACAATTTAAAATAAAGGTTAACAGTTTTAAACACATCTTTATGTTTTTGAAAATTTTTATCACATTTTTAGTAACAATTTAGTAACAATAAGCTTGCCCATTTTTAAACATTTTTGTGTATTTTTTTTGTGTTACAATTTACAATAGTTTGCCAATTTTTAAACAATTTTTTGTGTATTTAAATATTTTCCTTTTTTTTTTAGCTTTTTTGGGTAACATTTTAAAAACTAGTCAAACGATTAATCGCATCCAAAATAAAAGTTTTTGTTTACTCAATATATGTGTGTGTACTGTGTATATTTATTATGTAT
>NW_015547735.1:112169-117824 GCF_001515605.1 Sinocyclocheilus anshuiensis
CACACACACACACACACACACGCAGCTTATGCTTGTGACATACTTGTGAGGAGTGCCATCTGACTTTTTGTTCTTCCTAAATTAAACAAACTATAATTAAGATCTATTTACATAATTTAAGATTTTAATAAATGCATTTTTTGAGCCATTTACAAACCATTTTTATTCAGTGATTTTACTATTTTAGGGACATTTTCAGAACTTTGGCCCTCAAAGGTATAGCAAAACAAGTACAGACTCGTAAACTTGTACACAAATACTTGTAAAAGAACTCTTATTGTTCTTAAATTATGCCAGTTATATTTAAGATTGATAGATGTATTAATTGTATTATATATACAAATGTATTTTTTTTATATATAAATATATTTAAAATATTTTTCTTAAATATATACATGCATGTGTTTGTATTTATATACACATAATAGATCAATATACACATATTATGTGAACAAAAACTTATTTTGGATGCGATTAATCGTTTGACAGCACTATTAAAACCTTTTTTTTATATTTTTTGCATTATATTTCATAACAATTTACAATAGTTGCACATTTTTAACATATTTCTATGGTTTACAATTTGACTAGTTTGCAAATTTTTACATTTTTACTTTTTTAGGGGTTCTCATTTTAAAATAAGGTTGCACATTTTTATGCTAATTGTTCACGTGCTCAATCACAGCAGTAGTCAATTCATCTGCAATATTTCAATAACAATAGAGCTCATAAAGGCATTGGCTTGTTGATGCACAACGTTTGCATGAAGCAACATCAAAATGCTAGGTTTAAAATTAATATGCATGAACAGAAGAAACTTAAAGTGTGTTTAGATCCTCTAACTGTAACTGATAACAGATAATTATATAGAATATAAGCACATTTTAAATACATACATAACTAAAATAGAGCTAAATTAAGTTAAATTACCTCATGCTCGGAGTTCTCCTGCCCTCCTGTTTTACTCACTTTTGCAGATTTTGGTGAATCCTATAAAGAGAATAAACAACATAAAACTCTGTCCTTACATTTTCCCTAAAAAACTGATATTAATCATTATTAGCTAATAAAAACAACAGACCATCTCACTGACAGCCAGCATTAGCAATCCGGCTTAAGTGTTTCATGTCCAAATCTGGACTCCAACACCAAATATAATAAAATGCATGCGATTTATTTTCATAGAACAGCATTTTGGGACATTTCAGCTCGAATTTGGATGAAAGGGATATTTCTATAAACGACAAACCAATTACTCCGCTAACATGCTAAAGTTAGCTTCGCCACGAAACTGAACACCGACCAAATAAACTGTACAAAAATACACATGTAAAGTCGCCTAAAGTGCTTTGTTTCGCCTCCAGGGGTGTACATCGTTTAAAGTTTATAACCCAGAGTGTAACTCATCCCGATAAAAGCCCGTTTATGAGGCAAAGCTGGAGTTAGCATACATGCTAACGTCTCGAGCTGAGAGCTGCAACTAATCTGCCGCTTTGACTGAAGTATAAACCCATTTTGCGCACTTTTACAGGTTTTCCTCCACATTGGTTGTGTCTCACCTTGTCTTTCTTGGTTTTATTCGGCATGGCACTCCCACGCGTGTGCTTCCAGCCTGCAGTCAGTCAATGAGAGCCGCTGTCAGTCTGTGTGTGTGTGTGTGTGTGTGTGTGAGCACTCACACTCATGCATTAGCAAACTAAACTAAACTGAACACATCATGAAGTCTGTAAACTCATGCTGCACCTTCCTTTCTGATGCACTTCAACTTCAGTTTTATTTTTATCTGATGAAATTACACAGAGCGCTCGTTTCAATGCAATGCATGCATTTTATTATTTTACACTTAAGGAGAACATTAATTACTCAGTGTTGGCATTCAATAATGTGTGCATTGTAAACACAATATTATTTCTTTATGGACTCGTGATCTCTCAAGCGTTTGAAATGTAAATGGTATTTTGTATTGTTTTGCTGCCACCTGCTGGACACTCTCTGTATCTCTACAGATAATATTAGCTTGGCACATTAGAACAAATTTTGTATAACAATTTTATTTGTATGTATTTTTAGTCACCATTTACAATAAGGTTGTACATTTTTAAACATATATATTTTTTAAACATTTCGCTTTTGTTTCTTCTTTAGTAACAATTTATAAAGTACGATTGTAAAAAATGTTTAAACATTGTTTTTGTTTTGTTACAATTTACAGTAAGTTTACAAGGTTTGAAACATTTTTGTTTTTGAACATTATAAAACATGATTGTTTTTTAGTAACAATTTACAACAAGGTTGTACATTTTTAAACACATTTTAGTTTTTATACATTGTTGTTTTTTAGTAGCAATTTATAATAAAAAACATTTTTAAGCCTTTTTTAAGTTACAATTTATAAGTTTTAAACATTTTTGGGTTTTTAGTAAAAAATTTACAGTAAGGTTTTTAAACACATTTTTAATAATTTTTTAAAACCTTTTTAAAAGCATTTTTATGTCTTTTGTAGCTCATGTTTTCAAAATGATGGGTCAATATTTTTAGGACTATTAAAACGTATATTTAAATTAAAAAGCACATTTGTACAGTAAAATACAATTATAAGTATACATCACTGTAATACTGAATACAATTTATGCCGTTTTTAATGTCTAGACAGGATGGCTTTGAAGTTTGCACTTTGAATGTAACAATTTTTATGTTGTTTTTTTTTTGTAACAACTTAAAACAAGGTTTAAACACTTCATGTTTTTAAGTTGATGGGTGAGTCAATATTTTTATGATTATAAATTATGTAACAATACATCATTGCCATGTTCAATTAAATTTAGTCAAATTTTCAGGAAAATGTCACAACCCAAAAAAACTGTCAAGGTCCTAAAACAACCTCCAATTTCTTAATGCTAAATGTTTTTGTTTTGTTTTTTTGAGGTGAAATGTAACCTAAAGGAGTGTTTTGTCTGAGCATCATGAAGACACGGCATCAAACGATCTGATATGGTAAGCTTTATTTCAGGATCCCGTCATGTCAATAATACAGTATCAGTGTCCCTTAAACACTCAAAAATCAAAATTGGAATGTTAATCAATAAATACAAAACAAAGAGCATACACAACTCAAAAAAACAAATTCCAAAAAAGGGAATGTGGGATGACGAGATGTTTCCGAAAGCTTTACCAACCAAACTGGAATGAACAGGAACTGAAATGTGGTCAAGAACAACATGAATAACCAATAATCTGAACAATAATCTTTTTACAGAGCTACAAACATGAATGGGTCAGTGGCCGTTCTCAGTCGACCTCCTCCATGCGAGACGTGTCTTCGTCTCCCTCCAGCGGCGGCATGTCCTCGATGGGAGCCGAGCTGGGCTCTTCTGTGGACACATCGTCCTCGTCGATGCCTGAAACCGTCAGAAAAAAAAAACATTAAAATGCTTGTTTTCCCATTGCAATCACATGCAGTCTCATGCATATTGAGTAGGGATGTAACGATATCAAAATCTCACGATACGATAGCATTACTTTACTAGTTATTAAAAAAAAAGTAATCTGATTACATAACTCTCGTTACTTGTAATGCGTTACCCCCAACACTGGTTCTGAGGCTCAGAAAACACCGGATCATGAGCTGATCGCATGAACGAAGTGTGCGCTTCACTTTGAAACACGCAGCGAAAAGAGACTTGATGAAGGGATGAAGCCATATTGTGCTTCCGGTTTTAGTTCGTCTGACAGATACCGTGCCCAAAACACATCTTTAAATACCTTATGTTAGAGTAAGAAGTTTAAATACATCTTAAAAACGACACTTTTTGTTCACATTTGTGACCCTGGAGCACAAAAGCAGTCTTAAGTCGCTGGGGTATATTTGTAGCAATAGCCAACAATACATTGTATGGGTCAAAATTATCATTTTTTCTTTTATGCCAAAAATCATTAGGATATTAAGTAAAGATCATGTTCCATGAAGATATTTTGTAAATGTCCTACCGTAAATATATCAAAACTTAATTTTTGATTAGTAATATGCATTGCTAAGAACTTCATTTGGACAACTTTAAAGATGATTTTCTCAGTATTTAGATTTTTTTGCACCCTCAGATTCCAGATTTTCAAATAGTTGTATCTCAGCCAAATATTGTGCTATCCTAACAAACCATACATCAATGGAAAGATGATGATGTATAAATCTCTATTTTGAAAAATTGACACTTAAGACTGGTTTTGTGCTCCAGGTTCACAAATTATATGAATATAAATTTAGACACGTTAATACAAATTCAAAATATATACTGTATGCGTCTGTATAAACATAATAAATATACACAGCACACACACATACATTATGTAAACAAAAACTTTTATCTCTCTACTACAGAAGCATCTAATGAATCATCTGCTGCTTCAATAATGATCTAAAACTGAATCAAAATAGTAATAAAATCTGTAATGGCATTGAAACGTAATTATTGCTCCACCCTTTTCTGCTGATGTAATCGAGTCCGTGTGGGCGGGGCTAAGCAATATCCACCAATAGTATCGCAGAACACTTTTCACTCAATTTCACAAAATTAACCCTTATGACTGGTTTTGTGGTCCGGGGCCACATATGTTTCATATTGTCATGTGACCACGATATTGATAATACCATTACATCCCTAATATCGAGTCTTTGACCCACCTAATCCGAGTTTGATCATCCTGTAGATGCGGTTGGAGTGCGTCTGTGGGTCGTCCAGCGTGAAGCCCGAGGAAAGCAGCGCCGTCTCGAACAGCAAGATCACCAGATCCTTCACCGATTTGTCGTTCTTGTCTGCTTCTGCTTTCTGGCGGAGCGTCTCGACGATGGGATGATCCGGGTTGATCTCCAGGTGCTTCTTAGCCGCCATGTAGCCCATTGTGGAGTTATCCCTCAATGCCTGGGCCTTCATGATCCTCTCCATGTTGGCCGTCCATCCGTATGTGCTTGTGACGATGCAGCAGGGCGAAGAAACCAGACGGTTTGAGACGGTGACCTGACGCAGGAATAAATAGAGCGGTTAGCAATCAAATGCAATGTGTAGATGCACCACTGCAATGCATCTAGGGGCTTTCAAACTCAGAATTTCAAATCAGTATAAAAGATAAAACTAGTTAAACATTTGATTAAAGCAAATAAAAGAAGATTATATTATATATTTTCATATCATTTCTCACACTAGAAATTGTTTTTTTTATACATGAAAATATATAGCTGCGGTTTAAATGTTAGAGACACGGCGTAAATAATTTAAAGGGGTCCTATTATGCTTTTTCACTTTTTCAACTTTAGTTAGTCTGTAATGTTGCTGTTTGAACATAAAAAATATCTGCAAAGTTACAAAGTTCACTTCAAAAGGAGTTATTTTATTTAATAGAAATCACTTTTCAAAACTACAACGAACGACTCGTTTGGACTACAACGCATATTTTCCGGGATTTGTGATATCACAAATATCGACGAATGGGACGAGACCTGGTTGAGCTGCACTAGAGAAGGCAACGCACACACTGGCCCAGCTAACCGATCACAGCACATACTGGCCCAGCTAACCAATAACAACACACACTGGCCCAGCTAACTAATCACAACACACACTGTCCCAGCTAACCAATCACAGCACACACTGGGCCAACCCA
>NW_015547735.1:117879-118809 GCF_001515605.1 Sinocyclocheilus anshuiensis
CAGCTAACCAATCACAGCACACACTGTCCCAGCTAACCAATCACAACACAAACTGGCCCAGCTGACCAATCACAACACACACTGGCACAGCTAACCAATCACAGCACACACTGTTTTTACTTTGTAAAAGAACATAATAGGACCCCTTTAAATACAAAAAAGATTAGATAAATTTTATTAAAATTATTAATTTCAAATTAGATTGAATAAATATAAATTAGATTACAACAGTACTGTACAGCTAACAGTATAGTACTATAGTGAATGAGGAAAAATGTAAATGTAATTGAAACTAAATATTTTCCAAAAAATATTTTAATGTATTTATAATATACATTTTTCACCGTATATATTAGGTCTTTACACATTAAAATATACATAGCAACTTTTTAAATTTTAGGAACACAGTGCAAAAATAAATTATTAACAAAATGTGAGATTTAACTAAATAGATAAATTTTATTAAAAAATACAAATTAGACAAAAATAAATCAGTTAAATTAATAAAATAAGTAAATAATAGAGCTAACAGTACATCACTACAGTGAGTGGAAAAAAAGTGAATGTAATAGAATGTAAACTGAATAGAAATAAACATTTTCCACACAATATTTTACATATTTATATTATTTTTCAGAGTATAAATTGACTCTTTATACATGAGAATATACAGCCTAAAAAACAAATAAATACAAAATAAGAAAGCTAAATAGATAAGACAAATAAATTATTAAAAATGCAATTAAAATAAAATAAATGATAAAATATATACATGAAATATATATATATATAAAATATATATTTTATATTTAAATATATAATATATATTAACTATATATTTATATTAAATACATATTATTAACATATTTTATATATATTTCTAATATATTTATTAATATAATATATATTATATATATATATATATATATA
>NW_015547735.1:118819-119880 GCF_001515605.1 Sinocyclocheilus anshuiensis
TAATATATATTATTATTATTAATATACAATTATTAATTATATATTTATATATTAAATATATATAATAAAATAAATAATAGAACTAACAGTACAGTACTATAAGGAAAAGAAAAGTAAATGTAATTGAATGTAAATGTCATACAAACTAAATATTCTCCAAATATTATTAAAATATTTATAATATGAATTTTTAGTGTAGGTTGGTTTTCTACACACAGCCATCATTTTAGGATGTTTCAGGAGTCTGTGGCATCTAAAAGACCGAAAACCCTTGGTTTAGTTGATCTTTACCTTCTCGACTTTCTTCTCCAGAATGTCTTTCATGATCTTGCACAGGTTCTCAAACTTGGCCTTCTTCTCCTCCTGCTTCTTCTTCTCCTCCTCGTCCTCGGGCAGCTCCAGACCCTCTTTGGTCACCGACACCAGGTTCTTGCCCTCGAAGTCCTTCAGCTGCTGTACGCAGTATTCATCGATGGGCTCGATCATGTAGATCACCTCCAGACCGGCTTTGCGCAGGCGCTCCACAAAAGCAGAATTGGTCACCTGATCTTTGGTCTCACCTGCAGAAGATGCATGCAAACGTTAATTAAAGTCATTAATACAGTGATTTCCAATGCATCGAGAGCTCAAGGCATCCACACCGGTGATGTAGTAGATGTGCTTCTGACTGTCCTTCATACGAGTCACGTAATCTTTGAGGGACACCATCTCGTCTCCAGAAGCTGATGTGTAATAGCGAAGCAGCTCTGAGAGTTTCTTCCTGTTCTGAGAGTCTTCATGGATGCCTAGCTGTGTGACGCGAAAATATAGATGTATAATATTAGTTGCCATGTTCACTGACTATTAATTTAAAAGATTGATTCAATTAATATTCAGTAATATTATTGATTTGACTGCACTCAGCTGAATAATCATACTATTGTCTATATTTTTTTTTTTTTACAATTTGCAATAAGGTATTTTTTTGTACTTTTTTAAAATAAAAATAAAAATAGCTAAAATACAGCTAACAGTTCAGTACAATAGAGAGAGTGTGTGTGTGTGTGGGGGGGGGGGGGGGA
>NW_015547735.1:119949-133462 GCF_001515605.1 Sinocyclocheilus anshuiensis
TTAATACAAACTAAATTATTTTCTAAATAATATTTTGCATGTATAATTTTGCACAGTAAAAACTGGGACTTTAAACATGAAAATGTAAATTTAAGGGGGAACATTTTTTAATAAAATCTAAAATTAAACTAAATAGATATCCAATTAAGACATAATTAAAAAATTTATAAAAAATAAATTAAATAATAAAAAGATAAATATAACTAACAAAATTGGTAATTAATTGAGTTGAATGATTTTAAACATTTTGTTTTTAATACATTTAACAATTTTTTTTTTAGTTACTATTTGCAATAAGGTTGTACATTTTTAAGCATTTATGTTTTTACGTTTATGAGTTACTCAATATTTTAAGACTATTAAAAATATGTGACCCTGGAGCACAAAAGCAGTCTTACAAGTCTCTGGGGTATATTTGTAGCAATAGCCAACAATACATTGTATGGGTCAAAATGATAGATTTTTCTTTTATGCCAAAAATCATTAGGATATTAAGTAAAGATCATGTTCCATGAAGATATTTTGTAAATTTCCTACTGTAAATATATCAAAACTTAATTTTTGATTAGTAATATGCATTGCTAAGAACTTCATTTGGACAACTTTAAAGATGATTTTCTCAATATTTAGATTTTTTTGCACCCTCAGATTCCAGATTTCGAGTGCACACACCTTGATGTTCTTGGAGAACTGCTCGTAGTATTTCTTGTAGTTGTCTTTGTCCTCGGAGAGTTCGGTGAAGAGCTCCAGACACTTCTTGACCAGGTTCTTGCGGATGACTTTCAGGATCTTGCTCTGCTGAAGCATCTCTCTGGAGATGTTGAGCGGCAGATCCTCAGAGTCCACAACACCCTTAATGAAGTCTGGGAGGAAAAGTGGGATCATATTAAAGACGGAGCAAAACAAACAGCTCTGAGGTTTCAGGTTTACTGGGAGATCTGGCTGGCGTTTGCATCGTTCTGGATTCAGAGACTTACTGAGATATTCTGGGATGAGCTCGTCGCAGTTGTCCATGATGAACACCCTGCGCACATACAGCTTGATGTTATTCTTCTTCTTCTTGTTCTCGAAGAGATCGAATGGAGCTCTGCGAGGCACAAAGAGCAGTGCGCGGAACTCCAGCTGACCCTCCACAGAAAAGTGCTGCGAGGAAATAAACAGACATTGAGCGATTCTTAGTATTTCTTAAAAGTATGATAAACAATGCAATGATAAACAAACATTTTGATCATTAGCATGTTACATTGTCACATGACTTTGTGTTGCATGGTGTCAGTTATTTAGGAAATAAAAATATTGCATGCTTGATATAATTTTAAATGTAATTTTTATCAATCTGATTGAATGGGTTTAGAAAATGCATATATATATATATATATATATATATATATTTAAATAGCTGGTTTTGTGCTCCAGGGTCACATATGTACATAATGTACAAAATATACATACATATGACATTAAATATATAAAGACACAAACATAAAATAATATATATACTGTATATATATATATATATATATACATACACTAGTGCTGTCAAACAATTAATCATACAAAATAAAAGTTTTTGTTTGCATAATATATATGTGTGTGTTCTGTGTATATTTATTGTGTATATTATGTATATATAAATACATTTTTATGTATATATAAATACAAACTATTTATATATAGCATAAATATATTTACATGTCTATATTTATATTCATATAATTTATATTATAAATAAATATATTTAATACATAAAATTAACATATATTTCTGAAATACATACATGCATGTGTTTGTATTTATATATACGTTAGTGCTGCACGATTAATCGTATCGCAATGGCGATGTCAACCTGTGCGATTATATGACGGCAAAATGTTGCGATTATATTAAATAAATAAGTGTGTGGACTTGAGAACACATACTTTCTGAGAACAGTTTTCCGATTTTCTGTGCCGTCTCTGTCAGTCTCAGTATAGGCAGTGCACGTGTGGTGTTCGTGGGCGTGGTCAGTGGTCACTTGTGTGCGCAGCGCAGCGCGGAGAGACCAGAACGAAGATGGATGGCGAGGAGATCGACTGATCTGGTAGCAAAAAAAAACTCTACCTCTGTAATATGGCGATATTTTGGATGTAAGATTACTGACACTGAGCAGAGAGGTACTGTGCAAGATTTGCAAAATTAAAGTTGCTACATCACGTGGCAATACGACAAATTTATATCAGCACCTGAAACAGCACAGAGAAAAATATGATGAATGCATGACACCCAAGGTTCCGAACACAATACATCTCTGAAGAAGAGACCCAGATCTTAAAGGAACGAGCCATCTCTGAGTTGATAGTGCGTGAAGCCACAGAGTTTACTTAACTGATAAGAATTAAATGTAACAAATTTCTAAAACATGTGCATTGTTTATTTGTTTCAGGAAATTCACCACCAGCAGTCTGTAGCCCAAAGCACTGCAGTGATGGAGAATGATAGCATGGATGTGGAAAGTCCACCTGCTGCTAAAGCCAAGAAGAAAACTCTGGCCAGTTTCTTCAAGGAAACCACATGCACAGCACCAAGAGCATCATTGTCATCAACAAAACAAAGCACAATTACAGATGTGTTTGTGAGTCTCACCCCATATGATAAGTCTTCACCTAGACATAAAGAAATCACGGACTACACAACGCACTGCTTGGCAAAAGACATGATGCCCATACACACCGTTAGTAAAGTGGGATTTCAGAAGATGATCCGTACACTGGACAAGAGGTACCAGCTGCCCTCTCGAAACTATTTCTCTCAAGCAGCGATCAATAACCGCAATATGAAAATTTTCCCAAATCGTGCAGCCCTAATATACGTAATAAACATACACAGCACACATACATACAAACTTTTATTTTGAATGCAATTAATCGCGATTAATCGTTTGGCAGCACTATATATATATATATATGTGTGTGTGTGTGTGTGTGTGTGTAAAATATTTTACATTAAATAGACACAAGTGTTATTTTAATATCTTTGTTATAAAACGGATAGTTCCGGTGCTTGATTCTGATTGGCTGAGCCGTGTTCGAAGCTGTTGTAAATTACTCTACAAAGTAACATACACTTTTGTTTACGTTTGTGTGTTGCTCGGCAACCACTTTGTTACAACCACAACTGTTTCTGAGGAGCTACATTGTTTGGTGGAAGAATACTGTTTTTATTAATATCATTACACTTTATTTGCTCTGTTTTATTTTGTGAAACCGTACTACGTATATGGAATAACCGTTTTATAAAAGCAATAATCCCCGTGAAGCCGTGGTTTACAGTGAATTTATAACAGCTAAGGGGCGGCTTCTTGGAGCTTATTGCTTTGATATACTATAGTTTTTGTTAGGATTTTCGAATTAGTTAATTCATTAACTGTTTCTGCACAGGTCTCAGTCACCTTGACGGCCAGGTGATCCTCCCAGTCGTTAGTCAGGCTCTTGTAGAACTCGCCGTACTCCTCATTAGTGATGTCGTCAGGGTTACGGGTCCACAGCGGCTTGGTCTTGTTGAGCTCCTCCTGGTCGATGTACTTCTCCTTGATCTTCTTCTTCTTCTTCTTCTTCTTGTCGGAGCTCTTGTCATCGTGGTCCTCGTCGTCGGAGCCCACGTCTTCGATCTCGGGCTTGTCCTCATCCTTCTCCTCATCCTCCTCTTCTTTCTCCTTCTCCTTCTCCTCCTCTGCCTCGTCGTCGCTCACCTCCTTGTCGCGCTCCTTCTCGACCTGAAACCAACAAAACGATTTCATCATTAAAACAAAAGCATAAAGCACTGCTTAAATTACTGTACATTATACAGATAGTTTTCCGTACTTACAGTTTTTAAAGACTTTCTAAGACTTTAAGTGTATCTGCATAGGGCTTCATAATGTAACAGGATTACTTGACTAATGTGTGTCAGGATCCTTAGTGAAAATATGCTGCTGATGTATTTTTGAGAACAATATAAAAAAAAAAACATTTTTTTATTTGTTTAGCTGCATGTCATGTGACCTTTAACGGGCATCATAGAACAGTAAATCGTAAATATTACTCTTAAAGTTAATTTAACTTTAAGTTATTATGCACATTTTACGTAAGTTAACTGAAGTATTAACTTGAATTTTAACTAATATTAACTATAATAATTTTTTTTTAATTTACATTTTTAATATATGATAAAACATATTTCTAATATTTAAATATTAGATTTTTTTTTTTTGCATGACCTTTAACAGACAACAAAGAACCATAAACATGCAAATGTGTTGTTAATTACCGAAATACTACCCTTAAGGTTAACTTATTATTATTACTAATACATTTTTTTTTAATTTACATTTTTAATATATGATAAAACATATTTCTAATATTTAAATATTAGATTTTTTTTTTTTGCATGACCTTTAACAGACAACAAAGAACCATAAACATGCAAATGTGTTGTTAATTACTGAAATACTACCCTTAAGGTTAACTTATTATTATTAATAATACATTTATTATTATATTTTATATAATATAAAAAAAAAAATGAAAAAGGATATTACAAATATTTAATTAGTATGTTTTAAAAATATTTAAGAAAGGTATATTTAATGTCATTAATCAACATCAGAGAAGTGTAAATATATTATTAAATTACCGAAATATTACCTCAAGTTAATTTGTCGTTAATCTATTAACTATATATTTTTTTATTTAATTTACAAAAAATAATTAGTATGTTTAAGAAATCTTAAATAACAGATATATTTAATTTGTTTAGCTGCATATCATTACTAAACATCAGAGAAGCGTAAACATGCGAATGTGCTGCTAAATTATTGAAATATTAACTTGATCTCAGGGGGACTTCAAGTGATTATCTTAAGTCAAATTTTAAGGGGTTGGCTGACACAAATGCTAGGGAATGCCTAATTTTTATATTTATGTTGTTTAGTAACTTACAAAGAGTGTGATGGGGTAGCCGATGAACTGCGAGTGCTTCTTGACGATCTCTTTGATTCGTCGCTCTTCGATGTACTCCATCTGATCCTCCTTCAGATGCAAAACCACTTTTGTGCCACGACCGATCGGCTCGGCTGGACAAAGAGCAACATCTGCGTTAAACCTCCGTTACAGCTCGCATTCAGTATTTCAACCACATTCATTCACTAAATCAAAATAGGGCTGTCAAAAAAAATTCGAATTTCGAATATTCGTCGGATTTCAAATAAAAATCCACATTCGAATGCAACGTTTAGGTGTGCGTCAGGCAGCATTATCAGTGGTGCACAAGATTAGGGCTGGGTATCGAGTTCGATACTTTTTAGGCACCGACCGAATTGCCTCGATACCATCGAGTATCGAAAAACGTCTCGTCGTTCGGTACCAAATTTCGATACCTAAGGGGTTAATCACGGAGCAGTCTGCTCTCTTTAGCTCTCGTGGTACCGTAATACACCGATCGGTCTGCACAGTCGGTCCGCGTCAAGTGAAACACACCTGCTAGTTTACCCCGGTTACACTCAGAGATGTGGCGCACACTTGAGGCTGTAGTGTGAATGCGTCCCAGCCCCCTTAGATGTAAGGATACATTTACACTGGTGCGTTTATGTTTTAAAATGAAAACGATCCTCGTCATACTGGCGTTTCCACTGCATTTCAAGCCGGCTTTCCACTATCTCCGACAAACGACAAGCGACAGACCGGTCATTCATTTCCAATGGAGAGTAGCGCGGGAACTGTGTGGAGTTCCCATCATATGCAGATGTCCGTTCATACTAATGTTCCACGACCGAAAGCGTGTTATGTGACCAATCATGCAAACTGTAGCATCATGCTACAGAAGACAATAAATACGATTTATATTCCGCTTTTACTCAAAACTCACTTTAAACCACCATCGAGTGTTTTAACTTCCGATTGCCGTCTAATGTGTGTTTTGGCCATGTAAAGTTGCTGAAATTAAGAATAAAAATAATAATAAAAAACTATTTTGCACTGATTAATTGCGTTGGTTACATTTTGTTCCTTTGTGCAGTGGCTCAGGAGATGAGTCTTTGAGTCTGTATAAACATCAACGAGCTGAAAAATAAAACCAAAGTTTTTTTTTAAGATAATGTAATCTTGTTAAAATTGATTTCATAAAATTTGTATCGAAAAAAGTATCGTTCAGGAACCAGTATCGAAGTCAAGGTATCGGTATGGAAAATTTTTGAACGATACCCAGCCCTACACAAGATGCGATGACGATGTAAGTGTAAAATTGCATTTTAATGCTTTTTTAGCCTATCCAGTTGAACCCACAAGATGGGGTGCTGCTACGTTGTTCATTCAAAATATTGTGGGAAAAAAAGAGAACATCAATGCGGAGAAGATCTTGTTTACGTCAAAACTGAAACCAAGCCGTTCACACAGAACGCATATTTATCGCATTTTCTAGAGGGACATCTATCAGCGTTGCACTCGCGTCTCGCACAAGAGAGCCGCATGTTTAGAAAGCCATGTAAAATCAATGCAAGTTCAACTTTTAAAAAACATGTCTCGAGACTTTATGGCGGTTTTTCCCCCATCCCCCTGCATCTCATGTTTTTAAATGAAAAAGTACTCTTTGTGATTAAACATAAATGTTATTTTCTGTAGGCCAGGCCTATATGTTACGATGAAATTAGGTGATGCATGAATTGATATGAATGACATTTTTATTTAACAACTACAATCACAGTATATTGACTGATTTGTTGAACTTCCAACCTTGTAAGCATGTAATAATAATGACAACATAAAGCACCTCTTTACTCTCGCGTGTCACGTGACCGAGTGTAATCGCAGCCTCTGCGGTTGAAAAAAACGTGTTTTTTCATATTGCGATATTATCGCAAATGCAATTAATCGTTCAGCCCTACTTTGTATTAAACTATACATACATACATGATGCTATTTTGTTTCTAATTGTTTAAGCAACTTAATTATATATGGTTTATTTGAAACATTATGCACTTTTTTCAAAGACAGTCGTGTTATTTTATTGCTTTGTATAAACGTGCATTAGTAATATTTTGCTCGATGCGCCCTCTTATGGCCTCAGGAGTAAACATTATGCACTTTTTTCAAACAGTCGTGTTATTTTATTGCTTTGTATAAACGTGCATTAGTAATATTTTGCTCGATGCGCCCTCTTATGGCCTCAGGAGAGAAGCCAAAAGCTTTTTTCTCCCCTAACTGAAATTATGCCTCAATATAATTCGAATATTGATAATATTTAAGTACAAAATTTGAATAAGCCATTTTGACAGCCCTAAATCAAACGACACTCACAGTTGTCCACTTTAACGGTGAACGATCCTCCTGCAGACGACTCCCACGCATACTGCTCGTCATCGTTGTGTTTGGTGAGGACCGTGACTTTCTCGGCCACCAAGAAGGCAGAATAGAAACCCACTCCAAACTGACCGATCATGGAAATGTCCGCTCCGGCCTGCAGAGCCTCCATGAAGGCCTTGGTGCCGGATTTGGCGATGGTGCCCAGGTTGTTGATGAGGTCTGCTTTGGTCATGCCGATGCCGGTGTCGATGAGGGTCAGCGTACTCTCTTGTTTGTTGGGAATGATTTCGATTTTGAGGTCTTTTCCTGAGTCCAGCTTGCTCGGGTCTGTGAGACTCTCATAGCGGATTTTATCCAAAGCCTGATGGTAAGTAAGAATATTTCATTTAGTTTTATGGGTTCAGTTGATCATTTGTGTCCCTGGAGCACAAAAGCAGTCTTAAGTCGCTGGGGTATATTTGTAGCAATAGCCAACAATACATTGTATGGGTCAAAATTATAGATTTTTCTTTTATGCCAAAAATCATTAGGATATTAAGTAAAGATCATGCTCTATAAAAATGTTTTGTAAATCTCCTACCATAAATATATCAAAACTTAATGTTTGATTAGTAATATGCATTGCTAAGAACTTCATTTGGACAACTTTAAAGATGATTTTCTCAATATTTTGTTTTTTTTTGCACCCTCAGATTCCAGATTTTCAAATAGTTGTGCTATCCTAACAAACCATACATCAATGGAAAACTTATGTATTCAGTTTTCAGATGATGCATACATCTCAATTTCAGAAAACTGACCCTTATGACTGGTTTTGTGCTCCAGGGTCACATTTAAGAAGCTTTAATAAGCCATAAAATGTAATGTGCATCTTATTATTGCATTACTGACTGTTTACATGATTTACTTCATGAAAAACTACTTGAAAGCAACATGCTATTTTTTAAAAGACATCTTTTAATTCTAATTAATATTTTGAAAAGCATTGTAATATTTTTTGTACTATGCATCTTTTTTTTTTTTTGTTGCTGTTTGCATGTCATTACTGAAGTAATGTTTACTTAATAAAAAAAATTGTAACTATTAATTTGTTTCAGTAGTTTACAAAGCTGTTGTATTGCTTCTTTGTTTTTTTCTCTTCATTTTATTATTGCTTAAGCAAACAGTAATCGTAATAATCACTTTATAAAATGACACACAGCCTTGAATTATTTTTATGTACACATTTTTTCTGAAGTAATATTTAATTGAAAAATACTTGAAACCTACATGCCATTTTTTTTATATTATATGATTTATAAATATTAATTGATATTAGTATTTTTAAAAACACCTCGTGGTGTAATGCAATCAGTAATAAAAATAACAATCAATTTAATTTTTTCAGTATGTAAAATAGCTTAAATGTAAACAAAGCAATGTTTACTTAATAAAAAATACCTTTAGGATAAATGCACTTGTTTAAAAAATTATTTTTTATTAGTTTGCATTAATTCAAAAAGCAATTTGTTGTATTGCTTGTAACATGCATATTTTTTTGTTGTTAATTTATTACTGTCTACACAGCCAGAGCCAGTTACAGTAATAATCACAATGTAGCTTTGAAGTAAAAAATAGTTTCAGAAAAACATATGCAAACGCTTCTCTGAAGCAGTGTTTACGTAATGAAGGCTACATGCCTTCTTATGTTATTTTAAATTGTGAATTATTTATTTATTTCAAGTTGTTAAAAGTTTAACAGCAGATTTTCATGGTGTTGTTGACAATAGTATGTTGCCATTGTTATTACTAAGCTACTATTACTTACTATACTATTACTCAATCATGTATTACACAGTCACGCACATCTGAAGAGTTAGAGATGAGCTCCCTGAGGAAGATCTCTTTGTTAGAATAGAAAGTGTTGATGATCAGAGACATCAGCTGAGCGATCTCAGCCTGAAAGGCAAAGGTCTCTGCCTCCTCCTCCATTGGCTGGTCATGTGCCTCCGGCATCTGTGCATGACAAACAAAATATATATAACATATACACAATATTTGACGAGTATGCTGTTACATCAAAGCACTTATCTGAGTTATTATACATGAAAAGCATTAGTATTCAACATGCATTTGGCTGATTAATGTAGTATGCATCACTGTATAACCTTCCTAAACCAATTAAGGACTCCTATAAAACCAATAAAGGGTTTTGCATTAATGCTATTAATACATATAAAGCTGAAGAGCTTGCGCGTGGTTCTAAAACAGCTTGTACGAACTCTAGCGCCTCCTGTCGGTCCAAACGTGTTATTACGAGCTTCTAGAAACTACCAAACTGTCTACATGCATTAACATGGAGCACATCACTACCACCCTATTGTGAACGAGACGCTATTCTGTCATTAAAAACACCAATGCATTCTGTTCAACTTAAACTTAAGTTTAATCTCTCTGAGGTAAAACTGTTAACTCCAGATGGTCTGAGGACTTCACGGCAGAAATACGCCTATTTAAATAGACTGACAGCAACTTGATGTAAAACACTTCATATTTGTTAAGATACAAGTTATAAATCGCCGTGTAAATGTGTAGTAGCATCACGACCGTTAAAAGACCGTTGACGAATGAATGAAGCGCGAATAAACGTCGAATATCCTCACAGCGTTTGCGCGAAATGGCAACTAAGTTGAATGATAATGAGTTGGGATGTTATTCTGATTCTATGTTCTTACCTTGGATGGTTTATTAGAGTGAATTAGATTAAGCGGTTCTCCGTTAAGCCTGTGAGGGGTTTCTCCTCAGCTGTCACGGAGCTTTGGGAGATCCTGTCGCGTGCGTTACGCTAGTGGCGGGCTTTTATACGTCCTTGACGGGAGAGCTCCAGAAATCTCTCGAAGCTTCTCAATGCTTTCCTATGGGCGCAGGGGGAGGGGCTTGGCTGTCAATCATCCATTTAACCGTTAAAAGGGGCGGGGACAAGACTGAGGGAGATGAAATTTCTAGCTTGCTTGGGAAATAAAAGTAAATAATAAAGACTGACTCCAGATCATATTTATCATTAGTCGTTTATTAAAAACTTTCAAGTCAGGTTTACAAAAAAACCCCAGCTTATATTAGAAAAGCTCAGAAAATTCAATTTTCTGGTACAGTAACTACGCAAAAAAACATTAGGAGACATTTAATTGGCTTGTTAACGTTCACTTTGGGATGTGGAGATTGTTTTTTTTATTACAAAAACGATGAATTAAATACATTAACAATTTAGTGCTATTCACACTAAAACTCTTTAGTCGACTTCCTCCATTCTAGAACTGTCGTCGTCACCCTCCAGAACTGGCATATCTTCTTCAGCGGGTTGAGTAATGTCTTCTACAGCAGAGTCATCATCATCAATGCCTGAAAGAGAAGAGATTAAATATAATTAAGTCATGTTCTCCAATTAAATTTCATTTTTGACTACACCCTTAAAAATAAAGGCCATAGAAGAACCATTTTTGGTTCCCCAAGAACCTTTCAACGAGCAGTTCTCACAATAACCATGTTTGTATTAGTGTAAAGAATGGTTTAATTATTTTAAGAACTTTTTTAAACTATAAAGAGCCTTCTGTGCAATGGAAAAGTTCCATGGATGTTTCAGGTTCTTCATGGAACCATCATGGAACCATCAAAGCCAATAATGACCCTTTATTTTTAAGAGTCTAATGGTGGACCAATATGTTTTAGTAGATGATGAATAAAATAACCATTTTTATTGGTGTCAAAAACATTTTAATAATCTAATTAACCTTTTTCCATTAATAAAAACATTTAGTGCAATGGAAAGGTGATGTTAAAGGTTCTTCATGGAACCATCAAAGCCAACAATGACCCTTTATTTTTAAGAGTGTAGTGGTGGACCAACATGTTTTAGTGGATAATTCTTAAAAGAACCATATTAAATTAAAATGTAACCATCTTAAGAAACTTTTTGTCCATTAAAAATGGAAAGGTTCCATGGATGTTAAAGGTTCTTCGTGGAACCATCAAAGCCAATAAAGAACCTTTATTTGGTGGACTGATATGTTTTAGTGGATAATTCTTAAAATAACCATTTTAAACCATTTTTTAAAGGTTATAGATGCCAATAATGAACTTTAATTATTAAGAGTGTAATGGTGGACTGTTTTTTTTGATGGGCGTTACCAATAACCATTGATAATGCATTAATAACGGTGATATATTAGGCCCTTGTGTTTACATGTATAATTTTTATTGTCATCCAACTTACCAAGACCAAGTTTGATCATCCTGTAGATGCGGTTAGCATGTGTTTGTGGGTCTTCTAGAGTGAATCCAGAGGAGAGCAGGGCGGTTTCGAACAGCAGGATGACCAAGTCTTTCACGGCCTTGTCGTTCTTGTCAGCTTCTGCTTTCTCTCTGAGCGTCTCGACGATGGGATGGACGGGGTTGATTTCTAGGTGCTTTTTAGCGGTCATGTAGCCCATGGTGGAGTTGTCCCTCAAGGCCTGAGACTTCATGATCCTCTCCATGTTGGCCGTCCATCCGTATGTGCTTGTGACGATGCAGCAAGGCGAAGCCACCAGACGGTTTGAGACGGTGACCTGTTTGGATACACTATAATTTAATGGCTCTGAAGAGTATTCACTTCAAAATCAAAGCCTAGTATGCTAACAGCTCATACCTTCTCAATCTTTTTGTCCAGAATGTCTTTCATGATCTTGCACAGGTTCTCAAACTTGGCCTTCTTCTCCTCCTGCTTCTTCTTCTCCTCCTCGTCCTCGGGCAGCTCCAGACCCTCTTTGGTCACTGATACCAGGTTTTTGCCATCGTATTCCTTCAGCTGCTGTACGCAGTATTCATCGATGGGCTCGATCATGTAGATCACCTCCAGACCAGCTTTGCGCAGGCGCTCCACGAAAGCAGAGTTGGCCACCTGATCTTTGGTCTCACCTTTGGAGAACAAGAGCAAGGTTTGTAGGAAAATGATCTGTGTGTTAAAATAATGTTTAAATTAATTTTCCAACTACTAACCAGTAATGTAGTAGATGTGCTTCTGACTGTCCTTCATGCGAGACACATAGTCCTTGAGGGACACCATTTCATCTCCAGAAGCCGATGTGTAATAGCGAAGCAGCTCTGAGAGTTTCTTCCTGTTCTGAGAGTCTTCATGGATGCCCAGCTACAATTGAGAAAAGCTATTTTAGCCTGGAAATATGATGAATATGATTTTTAATAACTACTCAAAAAGTGCACACACCTTGATGTTCTTGGAGAACTGCTCGTAGTATTTCTTGTAGTTGTCTTTGTCCTCTGAGAGCTCGGTGAAGAGCTCCAGACACTTCTTGACCAGGTTCTTGCGGATGACTTTCAGGATCTTGCTCTGCTGAAGCATCTCTCTGGAGATGTTGAGCGGCAGATCCTCAGAGTCCACAACACCCTTAATGAAGTCTGGGAGGAAAGTTTAACTCGTTAACATCTAAACTCACGGGTCAAATCGATATCAGATGTATAATTTCTAGGAATTGTTCGTAAATTAACTCCTGAGACACTTACTGAGATATTCTGGAATGAGTTCCTCGCAGTTGTCCATGATAAAGACCCTGCGCACGTACAACTTAATGTTGTTTCTCTTCTTCTTGTTCTCGAAAAGGTCAAAAGAGGCTCTTCTGGGCACAAACAATAGAGCGCGGAACTCCAATTGGCCCTCAACTGAGAAGTGCTGCAACAATAAGACGATTGGTGGTTTAAAAGCAAGAATATTGGTTGTTTAAAAGCAAAACAATTGGTGGTTTAACAACAAAATGATTGGTGGTTTAACAAAAAGAAAATTGGTGGTTTAAAAACAAGAAAATTGGGGGTTTAAAAAGAAGACGATTGGTGGTTTACAACAAGACGATTTGTGGTTTAAAAACAAGACGATTGGTGGTTTAAAAACAAGACGATTGGTGGTTTAAAAACAAGACGATTGGTGGTTTAAAAACAAGATGATTGGTGGTTTAAAATCAAGACAATTGGTGGTTTAAAAACAAAACGATTGGTGGTTTAAAAACAGGACGATTGGTGGTTTAAAAGCAAAACAATTGGTGGTTCAAAAGCAAGACGATTGGTGGTTTAATTAAAAACAAGACGATTGGTGGTTTAAAAATAAGATGATTGGTGGTTTAAAAAACAAGACGATTGGTGGTTTAAAAACAAGATGATTGGTGGTTTAAAATCAA
>NW_015547735.1:135179-144305 GCF_001515605.1 Sinocyclocheilus anshuiensis
TGGTTTAAAAACAAAACGATTGGTGGTTTAAAAAACAAGAAGATTGCCGGTTTAAAAACAGGACGATTGGTGGTTTAAACAATAAGACGATTGGTGGTTTAAAAACAAAACGATTGGTGGATTAAAAAAACTAAACGATTGGTGGTTTAAAAACAAGATGATTGGTGGTTTAAAAACAAAACGATTGGTGGTTTAAAAAAACTAAACAATTGGTGGTTTAAAAAACAAGATGATTGGTGGTTTAAAAAGGACGATTGGTGGTTTAAAAAAGAGGACGATTGGTGATTTAAACAATAAGACAATTGGTGGTTTAAAAACAAAACGATTGGTGGTTTAAAAACAAGATGATTGGTGGTTTAAAAAACAAGACGATTGGTGGTTTAAAAACAGCATGATTGGGCAAAACGATTGGTGGTTTAAAAACAGGACGATTGGTGGTTTAAAAACAAGACGATTGGTGGTTTAAAAACAGGATGATTGGTGGTTTAAACAATAAGACGATTGATGGTTTAAAAACAAAACGATTGGTGGTTTAAAAAACAAGAAGATTGCCGGTTTAAAAACAGGACGATTGGTGGTTTAAAAAACAAGACGATTGGTGGTTTAAAAAACAAGACGATTGGTGGTTTAAAAAAACTAAATGATTGGTGGTTTAAAAAACAAGACGATTGGTGGTTTAAAAACAGGACGATTGGTGGTTTAAAAACAAGACGATTGGTGGTTTAAAAACAGGACAATTGGTCGTTTAAAAACAGGACAATTGGTGGTTTAAAAACAGGACGATTGGTGGTTTAAAAACAAGACGATTGGTGGTTTAAACAATAAAACGATTGGTGGTTTGAACAATAAGACGATTGGTGGTTTAAAAACAAAACGATTGGTTGTTTAAAAAAACTAAACGATTGGTGGTTTAAAAACAAGACGATTGGTGGTTTAAAAACAAAACGATTGGTGGTTTAAAAAACAAGAAGATTGCCGGTTTAAAAACAGGACGATTGGTGGTTTAAAAGCAAAACAACTGGTGGTTCAAAAGCAAAATGATTGGTGGTTTAATTAAAAGCAAGACGATTGGTGGTTTAAAAATAAGACGATTGGTGGTTTAAAAGCAAGACGATTGGTGGTTTAAAAACAAAACGATTGGTGGTTTAAAAAACAAGACGATTGGTGGTTTAAAAAACAGGACGATTGGTGGTTTAAACAATAAGACGATTGGTGGTTTAAAAACAAAACGATTGGTGGTTTAAAAACAAGATGATTGGTGGTTTAAAAACAGGACGGTTGGTGGTTTAAACAATAAGACGATTGGTGGTTTAAAAACAAAACGATAGGTGGTTTAAAAAAAACAAACTGATTGGTGGTTTAAAAGCAAAACAATTGGTGGTTCAAAAGCAAAATGATTGGTGGTTTAAAAATAAGACGATTGGTGGTTTAAACAATAAGATGATTGGTGGTTTAAAAACAAAACGATTGGTGGTTTAAAAACACGATGATTGGTGGTTTAAAAGCAAAACGATTGGTGGTTTAATTAAAAACAAGATGATTGGTGGTTTAAAAACAAAACTATTGGTGGCTTAATCATCTAGTCTACTCAATAAGAGCTCCATTCATTTTTGACTCAATATTCCTACCAACCTTAACAGCCAGGTGATCCTCCCAGTCGTTGCTCAAACTCTTGTAGAACTCGCCGTACTCCTCGTTAGTGATGTCATCAGGGTTACGGGTCCAAATGGGCTTGGTCTTGTTGAGCTCCTGAGCATCAATGTACTTTTCCTTGACCTTCTTCTTCCTCTTGTTCTGCCCATCTTTGGTGTCTTCATCTTCATCGGCGCCCAAGTCCTCAATCTTGGGTTTGTCTTTCTCATCGCCAGCCGCCACCTCTTCCTCCTTTTCTCCTTCTTCAAGGTCAACCTCTTTCTCTCTCTGTTTCTCAACCTGCAAGATGAGAATTGATGCTTTATTTGTTCAAGTCGAGAGGAACCAAGGTTTGCAGTTCTGGTACCAAAGTACAAGCACTTACGAAGAGCGTAATGGGGTAACCGATGAACTGAGAGTGTTTCTTCACGACTTCCTTGATGCGCTTCTCCTCAACATATTCAGATTGATCCTCTTTAAGGTGGAGAATGACTTTGGTGCCACGTCCAATGGATGGGCCTGCAATTCCAAAGCAAATGCATATGTCAAGTTCCAGTACTTTTAGACTAAAAAAAACAATAAAACACTTATGAGGGCTCATACTGTTGTCTGGCTTCACTGTGAAAGAACCACCAGCTGCAGACTCCCAGATGTACTGCTCGTCATCGTTGTGTTTGGTGAGGACCGTGACTTTCTCGGCCACCAAGTAGGCAGAATAGAAACCCACTCCAAACTGGCCGATCATAGAAATGTCCGCTCCAGCCTGCAGGGCCTCCATGAAGGCCTTGGTGCCGGATTTGGCGATGGTGTCCAGGTTGTTGATGAGGTCTGCTTTGGTCATGCCGATGCCGGTGTCGATGATTGTGAGCGTGCGCTCTTTCTGATCGGGGATGAGTTCAATCTTCAGGTCCTTGCATGAGTCGAGTTTGCTTGGGTCTGTCAAGCTCTCATATCTGATCTTGTCCAATGCCTGTTTTGAAGATATGCATTGTGTTATTGTGAATTTTTGGAACAAATGCTGGAACATAAATGGAGAATGCACTGATTGACTTACATCTGAAGAGTTGGAGATGAGCTCCCTGAGGAAGATCTCTTTGTTGGAATAAAAGGTGTTGATGATCAGAGACATCAGCTGAGCGATCTCAGCCTGAAAGGCAAAGGTCTCTGCTTCCTCTTCCATCATGGGCTGTGTGGCGTTCTCGGGCATCTGCATAAAAGATTAATAATAAGGATTATAAATAAGGATTCTGGAATATAAAGCATATATATATATATGTGTGACCCTGCAGCACAAAAGCAGTGTTAAGTCGCTGGGGTATATTTGTAGCAATAGCCAACAATACATTGTATGGGTCAAAATTATAAATTTTTCTTTTATGCCAAAAATCATTAGGATATTAAGTAAAGATCATGTTCCATGAAGATATTTAGTAAATGTCCTACTGTAAATATATCAAAACTTAATTTTTGATTAGTAATATGCATTGCTAAGAGCTTCATTTGGACAACTTTAAAGATGATTTTCTCAATATTTTGATTTTTTTGCACCCTCAGATTCCAGATTTTCAAATAGTTGTATCTCAGCCAAATATTGTCCGATCCTAACAAACCATACATCAATGGAAAGCTATTTATTCAGCTTTCATATGATGCATACATCTCAATTTCGAAAAATTGACCCTTATGACTGGTTTTGTGCTCCAGGGTCACATATTTAATTTAATTAATTTAATTTAATTTAAATAGATTTCTGAGCATTGTCTGTCCTTTAGTAATTCTTACTAAATATATATGTTGGAATGACACCTGTTTTTTAAATAATTATTTTAACTTCTTTTATATTCCTCTGATACTACAAAATATTTGTATATAAATAGTTATGTGGTACAATATTCTACTTATGCTCTCATTACTTTCATCACTGCATTAAAAATAGCTCAAAATTGTACTAATTAAAGGTGCAGATTATTCACAACTAAAAAATTGAATTAAAAAATAAAATGAAAGCGAATTATATATTAACTTTGGTACTTTGTCAAAATCAGTGTTATTTTAGTATCATTGAGATACTATTATAGTTTTGAATTAGATTTTATTTTTTATATTTTTTATGCTTTTCATGTGCTTTCATCTTTATTTTAGTTAAAGTTTTAGTAATTTTGTTGTTTTAAAATATTTCACACATTCATGATTTTTATTTCAGCTTCAGTTACTGTAGTACATCAAGTTAAACTAAATGAAAACGAGAAATGTTAAACCAGCTGAAATAAAATACGTCTAATTTTTTATATTTTATTTTGTTATTATTTGGTAACAATTTTTTTTTTCATTTTATAGATAACATTTTTTAATTTTAGTTAACTATAATAATCCTGTTCAAAATACAGATACATTTATTCGTATATAAATGTTGGAATGACAACTTAGTGATATTTTCAATTTCAATTCTCTGTGTGTATGTACTGTACATGTGGAAGAATTGACAATAAAGCAGACTTGACTTGACTTGACTTGATAATTATAAATGCTAATTTATACATAATCGTCAAGGTCACAAATATTTCATACTAAAAATGTGGTAGACTGCTTTTATTACTTTCATCCTAAAATTATTTGAATTAAAACGGCAGATTATTCTAAACTAAAAAGGTAAAAAAAAAAAAAAGGGTTATATATGGTCAGTTTTTCAAAATACAAGCAAATAGCTTTTATCTCTGGCTAAAAGCCTTTAAACTTTGAATGAATGATGATAAAGCAACAGCTGATCCCACTGAATCAACAGCACATGTCCAGCACCTGTCACTACTAATTTAAAGAGGGAGGAGTGTCACATGTCACAGAAGCAGAAGGCAAATGGTGCACCTAAAGTGTCCTTTATACCCCATTTTAGGGGGTTTTGCTAATGTAATATGACCTATTCTAATTTTTAGGATCATATTTTGAGTTACTCTGACTTAACAAATTGTCTGAAAAGCCACAGCTGTCTAGAGCCGGCATGCTTGCAGACATGTGCTCTTAGCTTCTATATGCAACCCATTGAATTTGCTTACATTTTTTTGGCTTTAATTTTGAATGTGAGGGAAAAGTTTGAAATGTTGTAAAATTGAGAAAACTCAACTAAATAAAGAAATAAAATAAGTAAACACTATATTTACCATTAATGCCATTCAAATGATTCTATGTTCTGATACAATTGTAACATATTTTTTTAAATGCATTCCTAAATTAAATTTAAATTCTACAAATTTTAAAAACGGTGCAAATCACAAATTTAATGTATGGAATTTCATTCCTCTTACCTTGATGATTGTCTTCTGTATAAAGCGTCTGTGCAAAAAGTCTTCTGGCGTATGGAGATCTACTCCACTGGAGTTTGCTTTGAGTTTGTTGAGCTGTGCTCTCTCGTGTTGACTTCTCGTCGCTGCTTTGGCTTTGGGTTTATCTGCCGAGCATCGGGCCTTCTTCAGCCTTTATATACTCGTGAGCAAAGTTTCTCGAAACCCCCGATTGAGAAAGTTCCAGAAGGAGTGTTCACTAGAGTAAGGAGGGGTGATAGAGAGCTAAAGTAAGACCGGCGGGCCGTGTGTGTGAGGCGAGTCCACCATATACCCCTTTTGTCCTTTTTGGGGCAGGGAGCCACAAGAGGTGTCTGTCAATCAAGGCCAGAGCGTTCCGGGCGTCACATGGGCCGCGGATCTCGAATGCTTATTCGCTGCAGAGATTGAAAAAAATATCACAGGCTTTGAATTGAGGTGCCAGAACTCACACAAGCCACCTGTGAGATCCTGATGCATTCTAGTGCATTCTTGCAGACCTTCCTTAACCTCCTTGTGTTGAAATTATGGCCCGGTTGTGTTGTGAGTCAATGACCCCCATTGGTTTCCATGCAACTTGGCAAAAAAATAACCCTAGCCCTAAAATAAAAATTCTGTATTTGCTCAGTTGTTTCAAACCTGTGCACGTTTCTTTCTTCTGTTGAGCACAAAAGGAAAATGTTCGTTGCTCAAAACCTAATTTTAATGCATCTAATTATATTTCCTATAGTTTTAGAAAACTACTTATGGTAATTTGCTGCGCCAAATGATTGGAATGTGCTACAAAAGTTATTGAAACTAGAGACAAATATTCTGTGCATTTAAAAAATTACTAGTAAGTGCTCTGACCTCGACCTGTAAGTGTTTTAATTGATTCTATTCTTTTTCTTTTATGTGTTTTATGTATTGTAATATACGTTTGTATGTTTCTCAGGAGATATTAATTCTCCTGGCAGTCTGTTATTAAAAATAAGAACGTGTTCTTAATTAAGTTGCCTGCTTAAATAAAGGTTGAATAAATAAATAAACCAAACAAGCATTTATCGCTATTTTTATTCGGTGTAACTAAATAGATGTAAATAGTTATAGAAATGAGATTCTCACCTTTATTGTCAGTGCTGAGAAAAAGTTCAGCTCTGAAAATAATTATAAGTGCATTATAAGTGTGGTATCTCACGCTTATGTTCAGTGCAGACTAACTGAGATCGGAAAAATAATAACCGGAAAAAAAAAAAATCTGATCTTTTTGCAGATTTTTCAGAGATTCACAGTCCAAAAAATCTGATTGGATTCACTGAATTGTCCAACTGTTCAATTTTTATTATTAAGTATTATATTTCATATTGTAGTCTGACAAACAATAAAAGTTTTGTTTTTTTGTTTGTTTTTTTGGATGGTTGCATTGAAGCCAATGGGGATCAATATGACCAAACATCAAAGTAGTAACCAAAGTTTCCAAAACACATCCGAGTTGAAATATTGAACGGACATTCATCACCCTAAACGAAAAAAGACACGATTTCAGTAACCAGAAATAAGCAGATTAAAGCAGTTTGAACACAATTCTTCCACCAAGAAAAAAAGTTAATGTGATTATAACTAGTGTAACTGAAGGTGTTTACCAATCAGCGTGGTGCATTAATATAAAATGCACGTTCACAAGTATCAATTCATAAGCATATTAAACCAGTTTTAAAATCATGAAAACTCACTGTATAAGCGCTGTATAAATAAATTGACAAACCTCCTAAAAGTACTTTTAAAACTCTGAATGCTGTATTAATATGAAGAATTTATTTTATATATATACAGGTGTTTGACCCGTGTTTTGAATTTTGCACTTCATTGTATTGTGCTACGGTTAATAGAAGTGTCTGTAAACTACTGGATAATGTCTTGGCAGAAAATTACCAGCGCTTTCTTTTTTCTTCTTTTGTCACTGCATTAGCAAAATATCAAGACAAGCGTAATTTATTTTTAATACAACTTTCAAGCAAAACATTTAGCAAAAATAGGTTTGGAACATCTTGAGGGTGAGTAAACTGTGACAGATTTTCATTTTTTTGGTGTACTGTCCCTTTAAGTAAAAATTAAGACACTTAAAGGGATAGTTCACCCAAAAATGAAAATGTGATGTTTATCTGCTTACCCCCAGGGCATCCAAGATGTAGGTGAATTTGTTTCTTCAGTAGAACACATTTGATGATTTTTAACTCCAACCGTTGCAGTCTGTCAGTCGTATAATGCATGGCAATGGTAACAAAATCTATGAGAGTAAAAAAAAACATGCACAGACAAATCCAAATTAAACCCTGCGGCTCGTGACGACACATTGATGTCCTAAGACACGAAACGATCGATTTGTGCCAGAAACCGAACAGTATTTATATCATATTTTACCTCTAATACACCACTATGTCCAACTGTCTTTGTGCGCGTGCACGGCATCCGGTATGAGGTGTGTACGCGCTCTGGCGTAGTTTACGCAAGCGCCGGAAGTGATCTCTCGCGCGTATACTTCACTCATTGTTTACACAGTGCAGTCATTGTAGGTACGACGGCTAATCAAAATGGTACTTACTTGCGCTTATCCGGATTGTTCAAACCGACTTAAAACTAAAAGATTACGTTCTCTCACGCGAACTCATTCGGGAGTGGTGACTTTCCACGTATTCCCAACTTCTGAGCCTGCTCGCCTGAGGTTATGGTTGATTGCTCTTCGGCTGGATATCAACACACACATTAATGTAAACTACGGCAGAGCGCGTACACACCTCACGCACCGGATGCCGTGCGCGCCCTCAAAGACAGTTGGACATAGTGGTGTATTAGAGGTAAATATGATATAAATACTGTTCGGTTTCTGGCACAAACCGATCGTTTCGTGTCTTAGGACATCAATGTGTCGTCACGAGCCGCAGGGTTTAATTTGGATTTGTCTGTGCATGTTTTTTTTACTCTCATAGATTTTGTTACCGTTGCCATGCATTATACGACTGATAGACTGCAACGGTTAAAGTTAAAAATCATCAAATGTGTTCTACTGAAGAAACAAAGTCACCTACATCTTGGATGCCCTGTGGGTAAGCAGATAAACATCACATTTTCATTTTTGGGTGAACTATCCCTTTAAGATGGTCTTGTGAAGCATGCACAGATGAATAATCTAATGCGTGACATTTAGAAACAGTCACGTGACTTGTTTTGGGCTCAGTAGTATGTGGATGCGCTGATTTGAGTCTGGAACAGTCCAGTCTTTTTTTAGCTGCAGTTGTTTTCTGACCAGAGGAGGCACTGCACTGTTTTCCAGCACTTTCCCTGCTTACATAAGACAAGTACAGTGTTTCACAGGCGTTTCCAGAAGCACACACTCCGATAAACTCATCAGAGGTCCATCCTGGTTTATATTTGCCGATATTTCACTCTTATAATATAAGCAGTTACTTCTTGCAGCAGCTAGTGCGCATTTAATCCGGACAAGTCACATTACTTTTATACTCTCATTTAATTCATGCTTGAAATATAATAACAAGTATGAATGTACATACTTTGAAAGTTTTATAGTAAGGGCTCAAAAGCTAATATTTTTGTCAAATGCGATTAGTTTGCGTCTCCTCGCTTCACTTTTCCTCGACGCACATGGCACGTTGTGCGTCATGAATATTAATTACGTTACGTGACGTTCAACGTAGCTGCTTAACTTTATGTATTAGACATTTATACTTTACAAAATCGCATTTATGAGATAAATTTGAATGCAAGGGCGAAGTATGTGACTGAAACTTATATCGTTCGGACTTTTCCACACAGAAGTGGGAAAATATGCATAAATCGGGCATTTTTATCAATTTATTTTTGACCAGAAGTGACGATAAAGGCACAATTTAATATAATAATCTGGCCAAATATATATTTAAATGCTTTAAAAATATATATATTTATGTTTTTAAAATATACAAAATATTTTAAAATAGCCAAAAATATATTTGTAAATATAGGATAAAGGCATTATATTCGGATTATTTCTGTTTTTATGTCTTTAAAATGTTAAGAATGTTAATGTGCTTCAATAATCATCAAAAATCAGTAACTACGGCAAATATTTTAATGTTAATATATTTCGAAAACATATTGAAGTTTATATATATATATATATATATATATATATATATATAATGAA
>NW_015547735.1:144566-144927 GCF_001515605.1 Sinocyclocheilus anshuiensis
TATATATATATATATATAATGCAACGATAGAACAGCTGTCTTTCTTCTGTATCCTTTGCTGAATTTTAATTTGCATGTTTAGTGTAAATGTCACATCTACACAGAAGTGGACAAATACGCATAAATCTGGCATTTTTTTTATTGATTTATTTTGACCAGAAGTGACAATAAAAGGCATTAGGCTATAAACGGATTATTATTTTTTTGTCTTAAAAATGTTAAGAATGTTAATGTGCATTAATAATCATCAAAAATCGGCAAAAATAAATAAATAAATCTGGCCAAATATATATATTTAAAGGGGTCATATGATGCTGCTAAAAAGAACATTATTTGGTGTATTTGGTGTAATGAAATGTGT
>NW_015547735.1:145027-159140 GCF_001515605.1 Sinocyclocheilus anshuiensis
TAGAACGAGCCGTTTTAGGTAGGTGTGGCTGACTCTTAACTTTTATAAAGAATATCTCTTTGAATTTGAGACTTCAGTTTTTGCAACTTTACAGATCTTCTTTATGCACCAAGAGCTTGTAACACTCCAAAGAGAAAGGAACAATTGAAATCGCATCATATGACCTCTTTAAATGTAGAATTATAGAATTCTATATCCTATTAGATATATAGAATTGGGAATTTATTTTTTTTTTTTTGTATATTGCAACGATAGAACAGCTGTCTTTCTTCTGTATCCTTTGCTGTATATTTATTTGCCAAATTTTCAAAACCACGATTTTACCTCTCGCCTAAGTCGCGTGAACGCGCAGCGCTGGCGGTCTCGCGCAGAGGAGGAGAGAGGGCGCGCGCATGCTCGTGCACGAGGCGGAATGAATACTAATGAGGAAGATGGCGGCGGAGGGAGGTGGGAAGGAGGCGAACGAAAAAATCGCATCATATGACCTCTTTAAATGTAGAATTATAGAATTCTATATATTAGATATATAGAATTGGGAATTTTTTTTTGTTTTTTTGTATATTGCAACGATAGAACAGCTGTCTTTCTTCTGTATCCTTTGCTGTATATTTATTTGCCAAATTTTCAAAACCACGATTTTACCTCTCGCCTAAGTCGCGTGAACGCGCAGCGCTGGCGGTCTCGCGCAGAGGAGGAGAGAGGGCGCGCGCATGCTCGTGCACGAGGCGGAATGAATACTAATGAGGAAGATGGCGGCGGAGGGAGGTGGGAAGGAGGCGAACGAAATTAAAGCTCAATTCAGCACACGGGAGGGCGTCTATAAACTCTTGCCGAACTCCGAGTACAGCCGGCCGAACCGCGTGTCGTTCAACTCGCAGGGCTCGAACCCGGTGAAAGTCTCGTTCGTGAACGTGAACGATCAGTCCGGTAACGGCGAGAGAATCTGTTTCAATGTGGGCCGGGAGCTTTACTTTTACATTTATAAAGGCGTCAGGAAGGTAACGGCATGATGACAGCTGCTGGGACTCTTTCATCAGCTTTAAATGAGTTTATGCCAATAAAACTGACAAATGCATGTGCAAAAATAAGTGTGCATTGGTCAAGAAAAGCGTTAGACTGTGCACTCTGTGTATGTAATGTTTACAACTCAAGTTGCATGTAAACACACCGTGCATTCCATGATTTCCAGCAGATCCAGAGTTATGCATGCGGTTAAAGTGGGAACCCTGTTGCATGATGTTTAAATACAGTTGCAATCCAGAACATAGTTTGTAGTCATTGTTTTGGAGCAGATCTAGAGTTATGCATGTTTGAGGTTGCATTGTGTTACAAAGGCTTGTTTCAATGTGGGCCGAGAGCTTTACTTTTGAGTTTTGGGGTGGGTTACCTGTTGCGTTATGTTGAAAAAGCTGTTAAGTCTAAACTTTTGTGTTGTGCATCCAAAATATCCTATGCACTCTGTTATTGTAGGCAGATTTTGGCATATGCACGAGGTTTGGGGTATGTAACCTGTTGCATAATTTATGTTTACAGCATCATTTACAAATAATTTATGTAAATGCAACCTAAAATACACTATGCATTAACTGCATTAGGGCAGGTCCAGGGTTTATGTTTAATGGTTAGGTGGCTAACATTTACACTTAACTTTATGTAAATACTTTTCAAAGCGCAGTTTATATACTAATACATCCTATAATAGGCTAATGCACATTCACTGATTTTTTGCACAGATAGATAGTTATGCATGAGTTTTGGGGTGGGTTACCTGTTGCATTATGTTGAAAAGGCTGTTGAGTGCAAACTATTGTGTTTACGATACCATTAACATGTAGCCTAAAGTGCATCTAAAATATCCTATGCACTCTGTAATTTTACATGCAGATTTTGGCGAATGCATGAGGTTTTGGGTGGGTAACCTGTTGCATGATGTTGCAAAGGGTCCTGAATAATATTATTCCATAATTTGTGTTTACAGCATCATTTGCAAATAATTTTAAGTGCAGCCCAGAATATACTGTGCATTAACTGATTCAGATGCAGATCATGTGTGTGCATTAACTGATCAGTGATGAGACCAAGATCTTTAATTGCAAATCATGCTTTCTTTAGCCTAACATCATGCATGTGAAGATATTAAATTGCTGCTTATTTCTGATGTCACCAGGCCGCTGACTTGAGCAAACCCGTAGACAAGCGGATATATAAGGGAACGCTTCCCACGTGTCACGACTCCAATGCTCTGACAGCCACGGCGGAGAGCGTCTCGCTGCTGGTGGGCTTTTCTGCAGGGCAAGTACAGCTCATTGACCCCATCAAAAAGGAAACCAGCAAACTCTTTAATGAAGACGTGAGTCCTGAACTCCATTCTAGCAACTACTTTGTTTAAGATTAAACCTAAACAGTTTTAACCTAGTTGTTAAGTCAGTGATCTGGACTAGATCAAATCTTTGGGTTTCTGACTGAAAATGACATTAAAAAGAAAATTAAGTGATTTAAGGTTTTTATGTTAAAGAAGATAAATTTGATTGTCTTTCTAATAGAATTAAATGCATATTTAAATTTTTTTTCAAAATAAATAAATTATACTTCACATTAAGAAAATGTAATCTATTTAAGAACCTTTATTATTATTTTATTTTTTGCAACAACACGGATTTAACCTTGTTGTGAAGTCAGTGATCTGAGCTACACATAAGAGTGTTACATTTTTTTTTTATGTGATTTAAGGCTTTTATCTTAATTTGCTAAATTGTATTGTCTTTGCATAAATTCTAAAAATATATATTTAAAATTTGTGAAATTACATAAAATTAATAAATAAAATTAATGATATTTTACATAAAGAAAATGAAATACATTTTATGTTATGACCATCAAGTCACAGTAAAAAACAAACAAACAGTAATAATAATGTGATTTAAGGCTTTTATGTTAAAATGCTAAATTTGATATATTTATTAATGCTGTCGAATGATTAATCGCGATTAATCGCATCCAAAATAAAAGTTTTTGTTTGCATAATATATGAGTGTGTACTGTGTATATTTATTATGTATGTATAAATACACACACATGCATGTATATATTTCACAAATATATGTTATGTTTCTATATTAAATATATTTATTTATAATATAAATTATATGTAAATACATGTAAATATTTAAAAAATGTATACTGTATGTGTGTGTATTTATATATACATAATAAATATACACAGTACACACATATATTATGCAAATAAAAACTTTTATTTTGTATGCGATTATTCGCGATTAATAGTTTGACAGCACTAATGCATATATATATATATATATATTAGAAATAAATTGTTAAATTAAGTAAAATGAATGAATAAATAAATAATATTTTATATTAAGAAAATTAAATCTATTTTAGGACTATTAAGATTTTTATTTATTGTTTATGTATAGTTGGCAACAACCTTTTTTTGCATCTTTTGTAATTCTGTTTCGCTCTTTTTTGTTTCTGTTCTAACAGAGACTAATCGACAAGTCGGCGGTGACGTGTTTAAAGTGGGTGCCGGGTTCAGAGCACCTGTTCCTGGTGGCTCACAGCAGTGGATGTTTGTACCTGTACAATGTGGAGCACACCTGTGGAACGACTCCGCCGCATTACCAGCTCCTAAAGCAAGGCGAGAGCTACGCCGTTCACACCGGCAAGAGCAAATCGGCCCACAATCCTCTCCTCCGCTGGACGGTGGGCGAAGGCGCGGTTAACGAATTCGCCTTCTCGCCCGACGGGAAGTTTCTGGCCTGTGTCAGTCAGGATGGATTCCTTCGCGTCTTCAGCTTTGACGCGACAGAGCTGCGAGGCACAATGAAAAGCTACTTCGGTGGGCTACTGTGCGTTTGCTGGAGCCCGGACGGACGATTCATCGTAACCGGCGGGGAAGACGATCTCGTTACGGTCTGGTCGTTTTCGGACGCCAGGGTCGTCGCTCGCGGACGAGGGCACAAATCGTGGGTGAGCGTCGTTGCGTTCGATCATTGCATCACTAGCGTTCAGGATTGCAAAGTGCTGGCGGAGTTTAGCGGAAGCGACGAAGACTTCCATGACAACGCGCAATTCAACGGAAATCGCAAACGTGCGAATAGCGCGCAATCTGGACTATCCAAACAAAACTCTACGAACGGTAGCGTGACGTACCGGTTTGGCTCGGTCGGCCAGGACACTCAGCTATGCTTATGGGACCTTACAGAAGACGTTCTGTTTCCGTTATCCAGAACGAGGACTCAAACGAATGCAATGAGCGCGGAAACCGGCACTAATGGAAACAATAGCGCGAACTCTTCGTTACCGCGCTCGAATAGTTTCAGCAGCAGCCCGAACAGCAACAAACCGGCCAGCATCGTAGACAGCGCTTTGATCGCGACAGGCGTCGGCAAATTCGCGACGTTAGCTTTGCACGAAGCGCGTAAGGAGCGGAATCAGGAAAAGGAGCACAAACGCAATCACAGCATAAGCTACATCAGCAACAAGAGCAGCGACAAGCTCAACCAGATCATCGGCACGCGAGCGGCTAAAACGGACACCGCGAAGATGCTGGGAACGACCTCGTGTCCGCGCATGGAGGAAATCCCGCTGCTGGAGCCGCTGGTTTGTAAGAAAATCTCCCATGAGAGACTCACGGTGTTGATTTTCCTCGAGGACTGTTTGGTCACTGCCTGCCAGGAGGGATTCGTTTGCACGTGGGCGCGGCCTGGAAAAGTGGTGAGTAGTGACTTCTGGGTTGAGTTTAGTGTGCGATGTTATTAGTATGTGCTGAAAATGTTCCAGTCGAGATGTAGATGTGTTTGTTTCTTCATCGGATTTGGAGAAATGTAGCATTGCATCTAGGGCGGGGCGATTTGGCAAAAAATTAAAATCTCGATTTTTCCAGAACGTTTGACCGATTATTGATTTTTTACGATTTTTAACTAGTCAACTTGAAAATGTAACTACAACATGATTCAAGTTACTTTTTCTTTATTAACCCTCTAGTTAACGAAAATTGCAGCACGCATGAAGATGTAAATGTTAGACAAATCGCTTGTTAAATATCTTTGCAGAAAAGATGCATGAGCTACAACTACATATTGTACAAACGTGTCTTATACATATTATGTGTTCAGAAATAATACGAGGAAAATGCTTTTAAAAAATCTCAGAAGTCAAGGTAATTCAAATTCAAAATGACTGAAGGTATAACAGCAGAGTATTATTAACTATAAATGTTCTGTAAAACAACAGCAGCTTTCAGTCTGTCAGCATGATGCAAACATGAAATATCAGATGTACAGTAATAGTTCTTCACAGGTTTTATTATTCGCTTGCACTGCTTTTCCATTGTGTTTTCTGTGTAAACATGGACTGTTTGACTGTTGCTCTCGCGTCTCTTGCATGAAGCAGCTTTCTAAAAACACTGCAGCAAGTTAAGAGAAGTTCACTCCCATCTTGTTGCATGTGCTTGCTATTCCACTGCTGCGTCGCATCTTTATCAACACAAAAGCTCATTCTGTGTGAATGGCGCTTAACGCTATATATAATCACGTGCACCGACATGCGGTTGGATTGTTCTTTTCTCTTTACTGTTATCACCGGCATATTGTCAAAGTGTCTACTCTAATTCTAACATTTGGTAATATTTCTATTCAAAATAAATCGTGGCAAAACATTACATTCGAATGAATCGATAAAATCGGGGAAATCGCCCTACACTAACTAGCTATGTGTCCATCCACCTATTTTTATGCGCATTTTGGAATATCGCATAAAAAAAACGCTAGATGGAAACGCCAAGATGCGCATGAATTTAAAAAATGTGCATTAAAAACGTATGCGCACAATTCAGTTGGATAGACTTTTTATCCGATAAGAAAAAATGCACATAAACTATGATGGAAACACATTTACAGAATAAATCAAAATGCGCATCAAAAAAAGTCATGTGACTTTGCACGATGGGACGGTCTCGTTCACAGCATCTGAAATGTTGTTATGGTCGTTCTGAAATGCCTGAGGAAAGTCTGTTGTCAAAGTATTTCTGTATAATTGTCTTACAAGACTGTGTTTCCAAACAGCAGCATCCACCTCTGAAAGCAATGACTGCATTTATTGTGCTTCGTCTGCTCGCTCTGAGGCACAATTAATATATATGAAAATTATTATATACATTGACTTCTCCTACTTTTCTTGGTGATATATTGTGCCAGTTTATCAGGAAGTGACAATTTTGTTCTCTTTGACTCGTTGGATGGAAATGGTGCATTATTTATTCGCAAATGTTTTGTGATATTCCAGTTTTGTGCACAAGTTTAAATCACATCTTTGGATGGAAACAGCTACTGTCTCAGCAATGGATGCTCTGCAGTGAATGGGTGCCGTCAGAATGAGAGTCCAAAGAGCTGATAAAAACATCACAATAATCCACAAGTAATCCACACCACTCCAGTCCATCAGTTAACATCTGGAGAAGACAAAAGCTGAAACAAATCCAGCATTAAGACGTTTTTAACTCAAATACGAGTCCATAATCCATTACCAAAAAATATGTTCTAAGAAAGTTTTGGTAACATTCCCATGAAGTTATGAAAACATAATTTCTGAATGTTTTCTGAAATGTCCAGTTTTTTTAAAAACGTTTTATTTGGGTTATGTGAAAAGTTAGGGGAATGTTCCATTTAATACGTTTGCAAACATTATGGGAATGTTACTTTTGAATGTTCTCTGAATGTTCCGAAACAAGTGTAACATTTGAACATTTAGATGAACATCCAAAATGAAACATTTAAGTAAAAAAGTTCCATGAACAATGTATAAATAATGTTTTGAGAACATTATTAAAGACCAGATAACTTTGAATTAATGTTCTATTAATGTTACTGGAAGAACGTTTGTTCATAATGTTGAGAGAACCTTGTCAGAACGTTCTGAGAACATTCCCTTTAGCTGATTTCAGGAGAGAAATCTGCACAGATCAAGCAGCGTTTAAACAGCTCTAAACAAATATGTGGCTGGATTTTGATGTGAGAGACAACAGCAGATGCACTTTTTCACTGGAGGAAGCGTTATTATGGATTATAGATTCATAATTTAGTTAAAAGCGTCTTAATGATGGATTAGTTTCAGCTTCTGTCTTTTCCAGATGTTAATTGATGGACTGGAGTGCTGTGGATTACTTGTGGATTATTGTGATGTGTTTATCAGCTGTTTGGACTCTCATTCTGACGGCACCCATTCACTGCAGAGCATCCATTGCTGAGACACTGATGCAATGCTACATTTCTCCAAATCTGACGAAGAAACAAACTCATCCTAATATTGTATGGCCTGAGGGTGAGCACATTTTCAGCTAATTGTTATATTTACTTACAGTCCCCTGTGCCAAAGACTGAAGCTTTTTGCCATATGCTTCAGTTTACTGCATTAAATAGAGCATCACTGGTTGAAAATCACTTTTTAGTGTGCATTTGTGTTAATATTAAAGTTTTGAGGCGACTGTGAACATTGTGGTCATGGTGCCAAGTTTTGTTCTTGCCAAACAAACATCTGATCTCTGAACCAAAGGGTTTAGGACTCAACCAGGTGAAAACAGTTAGGAAAAGCAATTATTTGACACAGTAAGTTGACACAGCTAACTTTTAGTGCATAGACATATTTAAAATGTACTCTCTTCTGGCAACACAAGATTTAAAATGACTATATTTGTCTATTCATTTGAAAGTTTGGGGTGGGTAAGATTTTTTTTAAATGCTTTTGAAAGAAGGCTGCATTTATTTGATCAAAAATACAGTAAAAATTGTGAAATATTTTTACAGTTTAAAATAGCCATTTTCTATGTGAATCTATATTAAGCTGTAATTTATTTCTGTGATGTGCAGCTGTATTTTCAGCATCATTACTGCAGTCTTCAGTGTCACATGATCTTCAGAAATCATTCTAATATGCTGATTTGCTGCTCGAGAAACATTTCTGATTATTATCAATGTTGAAAACAGTTAATATTTTTGTGGAAACTGTGATGCATTTTATTTTTCAGGATTCACAGCTGAATAGAAAGTTAAAAAGAACAGCGTTTATTTGAAATAGAAACATTATAAATGTCTTTACTGGCACTTTTGATAAATTTAATGCATCACTGCTGAATAAAAGTATTAATTTCTGTCAAAAAACCTCACTTGTCCTCTTTTTTTGTCTCTTTAGGGTCTGTTGTCATCCCAAAACCAAGACAACTCTCCCAGCGGGACGGTCGTATAGCTGGACCTTCAGACGCATTATATCATGTTTGCTGAGGAACACGCATTTATTATTCACGCCGAAGCCTGTCAAGATCATATTTCACCCTAAAATATTTTGCATAAACAAAATGAAGCCTATTTTTAGGACCGTAAAGGTTTTATGCATTATTTTCATGACAATTAAACACATTTTCAGTCTAATTCTTGTTACTGTGATGCAATATATTGCGAAGTACAACTGTAAGTACCATAATAGTATATAATGTATGCTGAGTTTAATTAAAAGCAAAATAATTCTGTCCAAACGGTGGTTTTCAATACTGTATTACAATGTTTTTCACTAAGCTACTGATAATTGGGGAAATATGTGTAATTGTCTTGAAAATAATGAAAACGAATGATCATTTGGGGTGAAATATGATGTTCTCTGCAGGTTTTGAGAATCAAACTGATGTTCAGTGTTTTCAGTAATTAGTTTCGTTCCCACTTGGGTCGTTTGTCTTGCTGTATTTCAGAGCTCAGAACAAACAGACAGTCCGAAGCTGTTTTGCACTGATTGTTGAAACTGTGTTTTTCTCATAATTGCATTGGAACAAAAGCGGATGCGTTTCGGTAACGGCGTGATGCTTCGCTCCATCAGCGCTGGATGCTGCAATCATACTTCTGTTCAAGAGTGAAAAATAATTTGCACTAAATAATTAGAAGAAAATGGCTTTACAAATGAGTCGTAAAGGACTCCCTGGAAATGCTGTAAAAGTATAAAGAGAACTAGATATCTTTTCTGAACATTTATTTTAATATTGTTTCAAATGAAACGGGTTATTGTACAATGTGTAAATATTGTAAATTACGGATTTATGATGGATTGAAATAATTACACAAAGTAGAAAACTATATATATATAAAATTAAAATGATCTTAAATACACATTTTTTGGCTTGTGTTTCATTATCAGATGGTTGTTTTTGTTGAATATAATTACTCATTTAATCCTTGTGCTGTGCAGATAATTCATCCTTTAGCTAATTTGGTGTTAAAAATTGTTTGTAAATCTCTTATGTTATATTATCACCAAATCTTCGATTCAATCCTTTTATCAACTTTTTTTTCAGTTAGCACAGGTTTTGTATTTCTTTTTTGAACTGCTTGATCGTAGGTCTCCACAATTAATTATCCACAAATAATGCATTTTTCGCTCAAAAGCTGAAGTGGATGAGCTCAAATCAGATCAATCAGCTCCAAAAAGAAACACAAAACCTGTGCTAATTGAATGAAAACAAGTTGCTTAAAAGATTGAATCCAAGATTTGGTAATAATATAGCATAACAAGTAGGCTGGTCATGTTTGACTAGAAACACCTGTAACAAAGTGAGAGAAAAAAAATCACCAAAAATTAAAAAAATTATCAATTTTTTGGGAAGTTGTTTTACCCTGTGTGAGCAAAGTCAGTAAGTTTTACTCCAATGTGATAACATTAAAGGATTAGTTCACCCACAAATGAAAATTAGCCCATGAATTACTCACCCTCAAGTCATCCTAGGTGTATATGACTTTCTTCTTTCAGACGAATCCAGTCGGAGTTATATTAAAAATGGTCTTTGATCTTTCAAGCTGTTTCATGGCACTCAGCGGGTGTTGCATGCATCAGTCCAAAAGAAGTTAAATAAAAAGCGCCCATCCATAAAAAAGTGTCTCACACGGCTCTGGGGGGCGAACGAAGGCCTTCTGTAGCGAATCCATGCGTTTTTGTAAGAAAAATATCCATATTCAAAACATAATCACTTTAATCTAGCTTGCGCTCACTGTTGTACACGGAAGCAGTTCCGGGCGGATGACGTATGAGGTAAGCTTTGCTTCGACATAAATGCAGCATGAGCCGTTTTTAATCTAAATTATATTGTATAATTTTAAAAATTTGAATCAAAAACAGAATGGTCTGATTATAGCTTTGTGAGATTATGCTATACATAAAACATCTGCATGAAACTAAAACAGCAGACGGGCTGAATGAGATGCAATTTTACATTCAGACAGTAGGTGGCACTTATGGAACAGCAGCCATATAGCATTTTCTCAGTTTGCAGCTGTAAACAAAGCAGCGCCGCCCTTATAAACACTACTTTACTATTATACAGAGGCAAGATGGAGAAAATACCATGTAAACTTTTCTGAAGACAGTCAGAGACACCCCTAACTGTATTGCGATTAATTTTGCATCTCAACCGACCTGAATTGTCACATATGTGACCCTGGAGCACAAAACCAGTCATAAGGGTAAATTTTTTGAAATTGAGATGTATGCATCATATGAAAGCTGAATAAATACGCTTTCCATTGATGTATGGTTTGTTAGGATAGGACAATATTTGGCTGAGATACAACTATTTGAAAATCTGGAATCTGAGGGTGCAAAAAAATCTAAATATTGAGAAAATCATCTTTAAAGTTGTCCAAATGAAGTTCTTAGCAATGCATATTACTAATCAAAAATTAAGTTTTGATATATTTACGGTAAGAAATTTACAAAATATCTTCATGGAACATGATCTTTACTTAATATCCTAATGATTTTTGGCATAAAAGAAAAATCTATAATTCTGACCCATACAATGTATTGTTGGCTATTGCTACAAATATACCCCAGCGACTTATGACTGCTTTTGTGCTGCAGGGTCACATATTTTTATTGATTTTGGGTTGCATCGTTACATCCCTAGTTTTGATGATAAATCAACTCTTCAAATCTAAAGTTTTGTGAGTTTCTGGGCCAAACCTTTAACCACTACGCCACAGTTTTATTCTCTGCTTGAGTTTGCAATCTTTGCCATCTGATGTGCCCAGACTTTGGTTCTTATAATTGGGAAATTAACACAGAGAGACAGTTCGGTCTTGGCACACACAAGGAGTATTTTGATGGACATAGTTTGGTACATAAAAATATGTTTTGTGCATAAAAGACAAACCTCATAATTATGCCTTGAACATTCATTTCCAGTAAAAATGCATTGACATTTTTTCCATTCATTTCTACAGCACAAATGCAGTTCAGATCACTAACTCTGAGTAATAGTAACACTGATGTTTGCATTCACTTAATTATATCTGGTCACTTGCATTCTAACTTATTACTCATCATACAAATTGGCACTGAACTGTTATATCCAATAGCATTATATGGCAGCAGTGGATGTGCACGTCGGCGTCTGAATGCGTTGAACGCATGCTGGCACCAGAGTAATTCATCTTGTCATGAGTCTTAAAGGTCAAACCCTGCTGAAGGATTTAATATCTGCACAACGTTTGTAATTGGAAAAATTGCAGGGTATTTATAAACAGATCTGTGTGTAATGCACTTGCAGTATTCAAGCCTCGTGTTGTGTTCTGGTCATTTTGACCCAGAGAGGATTTTCTTTTTGCTGATAATGCACAGTTAATGTTATGGCATTGGACTAAAACATACTGACTGTGAACTTCCCAGTTAAAAATGCCTACTAAAATTGCTATATTATTACCAAATCTTGAAGTCAATCTTTTTTTTATCAACTTGTATTCTTTCACATAGCATCAATTTTAACTGGTTGATTGTAGGCCTCATTGAACTCAGTTTTTGAGTAAATTTTGCCAAAGTTTTCCACAAATAATGCTTTTTTAGTCAAAAACTGAGGAGCATCAATCGAGGTCAAATATCGAGATCTCTGACTAGTTTCTTTTGAGCAGCCTTTTTTATTATTAACCTATTATTTAAACATCAGTGAAATTTTATCCTGGTTGTTGTTGCATTAAAGTCGCTCACACAATGTCTATCGGTGCAGTTCTGTGTTGTGCTGCATTGATCTGCATTTTATCACCATTGCTAACACGAGCATTTAATGATTAATAATAGGATGCATTTCAGTGGAGTTCTTTGAATTGTTAGCTGAAAAGATTGTGGTAAGAACCAATGTATGCATTTAAAAAGTGCTCAGATCAGATATTCACCAGAGGGACAATAAAACAGGTGAAAAATAGACGCACAATGTAGGAGGAATCGAGTCGCATCTACAGGCCAGAAGATCTCTGAGGCGATCTTTTCCACATGCAACTGCATAGCAATGCACTAAAAACACTTGATCAATCTCTCTAGCATTAGGTTTTGCATGGTCAGCCACCACTTTCTTAAACACTGAAGTGTCTTTAACTAATGGAAAACATCCCAATTACAACTTTTTACCAGTCTGTGAGTGTCACTATGAATTGGACATTTAGATCGGAAGCACTTCTGGCAGATATTTCCCTCTAAAAGTACCTCGTCAGAAGGAAGCTACTGATTGTTTTTGCATTTTCTGAACTGAAATTCAAACATGGTAAAAGTGTTAAATGGAGCTACAGCACTCTTATTGGCAGCTGAAAGCATCATCAAATTATTAAGTTAAAATATTTTATTAAAAAAACATTCAAAGGGGGGAAGGTGACACCATTTTACTTAGTTAAAGGGACAGTACACAAAATATTACTAGATATTTTGAAGAATGTTTCTACTGTTTTTGTCCGTACAGTTACCAGCTCCCGTTGACTTTAATTGTATGAACAAAAAACACTAAGGCACTTAAAAAAAGAAAGAAAGTCAAACCGGTTTAGAATGACAGTAGCAAGTGTAAATCATTTTTGAACTATTGCTTTACATTTTTGGACAGTGGTTCTCATGGTGCATGCATGGATGCAAAACACTCTGAAAATGGAAAAAAAAAAAAATTTGTTGGGTCATATGTGACCCTGGATCATAAAACCAGTGTTAAGAGTAAATTTTTCAAAGCTGAATAAATGATCTTTCCATTGATGTATGGTTTGTTAGGATAGGACAATATTTGGTCGAGATACAACTATTTGAAAATCTGGAATCTGAGGGTGCAAAAAAAAAATCTTTAAAGTTGTTCAAATGAAGTTCTTAGCAATGCATATTACTAATCAAAAATTAAGTTTTGATATATTTACGGTAGGACATTTACAAAATATCTTCATGGAACATGATCTTTACTTAATATCCTAATGATTTTTGGGCGATCTTTTCCACATGCAACTGCATAGCAATGCACTAAAAACACTTGATCAATCTCTCTAGCATTAGGTTTTGCATGGTCAGCCACCACTTTCTTAAACACTGAAGTGTCTTTAACTAATGGAAAACATCCCAATTACAACTTTTTACCAGTCTGTGAGTGTCACTATGAATTGGACATTTAGATCGGAAGCACTTCTGGCAGATATTTCCCTCTAAAAGTACCTCGTCAGAAGGAAGCTACTGATTGTTTTTGCATTTTCTGAACTGAAATTCAAACATGGTAAAAGTGTTAAATGGAGCTACAGCACTCTTATTGGCAGCTGAAAGCATCATCAAATTATTAAGTTAAAATATTTTATTAAAAAAACATTCAAAGGGGGGAAGGTGACACCATTTTACTTAGTTAAAGGGACAGTACACAAAATATTACTAGATATTTTGAAGAATGTTTCTACTGTTTTTGTCCGTACAGTTACCAGCTCCCGTTGACTTTAATTGTATGAACAAAAAACACTAAGGCACTTAAAAAAAGAAAGAAAGTCAAACCGGTTTAGAATGACAGTAGCAAGTGTAAATCATTTTTGAACTATTGCTTTACATTTTTGGACAGTGGTTCTCATGGTGCATGCATGGATGCAAAACACTCTGAAAATGAAAAAAACAAAATATTTGTTGGGTCATATGTGACCCTGGATCATAAAACCAGTGTTGAGTAAATTTTTCAAAACTGAGATGTATACTTCATCTGAAAGCTGAATAAACAATCTTTCCATTGATGTATGGTTTGTTAGGATAGGACAATATTTGGCCGAGATACAACTATTTGAAAATC
>NW_015547735.1:159320-165962 GCF_001515605.1 Sinocyclocheilus anshuiensis
CACACACACACACACACACACACACACACACACACATATATATGTAATTTCAGTTAATGCTTTTTTGTTTATGGTTTTAGTTTATGCTAACAACCCTGATTACATTCACTATACTAACTATAGTTCTCCTAAAATGTCACAAACTAGCTCCAAAGGCTTTATTTACCAACACTTTGTTAGATCTGTGAAGATTGAGGCCAGAGATCCGAAAGCTTGTGTAAATGGGACAAAGCGTCTATAAGGGGATAACATACACACACACACACACACACACACACACACATATATATGTAATTTCAGTTAATGCTTTTTTGTTTATGCTAACAACCCTGATTACATTCACTATACTAACTATAGTTCTCCTAAAATGTCACAAACTAGCTCCAAAGGCTTTATTTACCAACACTTTGTTAGATCTGTGAAGATTGAGGCCAGAGATCCGAAAGCTTGTGTAAATGGGACAAAGCGTCTATAAGGGGATAATGAGGAGTGCGAGATAGTCAATGCAATTTTAATGTCTTGCAAAAGCTTCAAAACCATTCTAATACTGCAATACGTTCAATATGAAGCAGAACCTTGCACCTGGAAAACGGTCAGCTACATTCAAGCAAATAGAAAATAGTTCATCTGCATATCAAAAATAGCCCGGTCGTTTTAGCATAACCGTAAACAGGGTGGAATTATGATCAAAATTATGATACACTGTCTGTAGATATACACACACATACACGATTATAAGAAAGTTCATGCTTTTGCAGATCGTCAAATCTTACATACAAACGTCGTCTTCGGCACAAAAATGCTGTTTAATTATAGATAATATGACAACTATAACACTTGTTTTCAGTGATAATACTTCAATGATGCTCATAACCACCAAATCCAAACGTCACATACTTTTTTTATTTGGAATATCTCAATAAAACAGGCAATAGGAAGAAATAGTCCGTAAAGAACTCTTAAAGGCTTTCATTAGAGGATGCAAAAACAATACAAAGTCACTGCAATCGAAGGTAGCTCTTGCAGAGTTCATGGTCCCTGATGTCTCCCCAGCCTCCGTTTTTGACGTGCGGAGCCACTCCTTTGGCTCCGGAAGCTGGGAGTCTCTTTGTAATGAGCAGCTGTTTGGGGAATAGCTGGTTCCCGCTGCTTTGGAGAATGTTCTCGATCTTCATCTTCTGGCTGGATGGCATGCAAGCCGACTTCTTGTGGTGCATGCCGCAGTCTCCGGCGTGGAAGACGCGAGGCGCCTCGCTGACCATGACCTTCAGGAACGTAGGCAAACAGGTCACGGTGAGGTGCTGCAACGACCAATCCCAGTTATAGTCGTCGTAGGTGCAGAAGGCATCGGTGCATCTGAGGAGTTTCTGGTAGGTATCTCTGTTCAGCGCCATTCCCATGTTATGCTCGGTGGACTTCCATGCTTTCACCTCCACTTTGTTGGCTTTGCTGGAGTAGCTGACGTGTCCGTAGCTTCCTAGAGACAAGATGTCGCAGTCGGGACACTGCTCTTTCTTGAGGGACACCATGAGTTTGAGAAGATGGTAGAAGTCGGGGGCGAGGTAGTGGTCCTCTTCGATGAGCAATAAGAGTCCTTGGTGGTCTTTCAAGACTCGGACTCGATCCCAAACGAAGTGCAGCTTCCACCACCAATGGTGTTTGGTCTGCGAGAACTTGGCTTCCCGATAGTGTCCGAAGGAGTCTGGGTACTCTGCGTTTAAGCAGCCTAGGGTTAAGGCATCTTTCTTGGGAATGTCTCGAGGGCAATCTCTGGGGTCGTTCCCGGGGAACTCTTGAGGATAGAGCTGGATGCTGAAGGGGAAGAATATCTGAAGGACCAAGCAGAAGTCGACGGATGTGACTATCCGGTTGATTTCCGGTGACCAGAAGTCGTGGCTGAATATCAGCAAGACGTTCTCGATTCCTTTCGCTTTCCTCAAGCTGTCCACCAACAGGCGTAGGTATTCGGGACGGTTGTGAACTTGGACGACGGTGACTAGGTCATCCTTCTGGCGCACGGAACGAAACTTCTCCTCGTTTCTAAGGGTCTGGTCGAAATTGAGTTGAAAGACGATTCCTCTGTACACCAGAGTTGCGTTGTCCGCTTCGGATTTGGCAGCTGCCTGTAGTTGTACTTGTAGTTTTTCCAGAAGAGTTTCATTGATAGTTTTCCGGGTTACTGGGATCGTGACATGTATTTGTTCTTGACCCCCAACGCTACTCTGTTTCCCCGTTTCCGCCTCTTTGGGAAAGACTGCGGCGCTCGCCTTCTTCGGTTTCCCGCTATTCCAGACGGCGAATCCGCAGATGACCACCACTACAGTCAGTATTACCACCTTTCGCTTGTAAATTCGGAATCTCATGATAGGCAGTCGCCTCGCGGGACGGTCGGAGACACGATTCAGGAAACGAGGACGGCAGGTTTGCGATGCAATAAAAGTCTGCGCCAGCAGATGGGGTACAAAACGTTATCATAGAAAATGCAGCTTAGTCTTGGTCCTCTAATTCTGGAATGTAATCGAATGACGGTGTTTCCCATAAGGCATTTTTCTTAGAGGCGCCTTTTAAAACCTGTGGAAAATGAACCAAAAGGGTGATTTTTAATTAGCACGGTCTGAGGTATATTTGCAAATGACTCTGAATTCACCTTACAAAAAAATATTAATACTCATTGTAAACAATGGGATTTTAGTAACTACACCCAAAAAATATTTAGGCCCAAATTGAAGATTATTAAAATTATGTATTTGAATTGCATATGAAATTTCCTTGTTTGGATTACATTGTTTTACTGACAAATAAAAACTTGATGCATGATGTTAGGCCTCTAACACTAGCTTGCTATATTCTTTTTCTATTCTATCTGTTTTCTTTTTATTATATAATTAAAAAAAACCTTGCGACGTGTACTGCGTTAGGCTAACTGAGACTTGTTATAGCACTTGCATATCATTGCTCTTTTGTTGATTTTGATTGCTTCCATTGTCTTTATTTGTAAGTCGCTTTGGATAAAAGTGTCTGCTAAATGATTGTTAACTATTTGCATCGGTTTGTATTTAATAAATTATTTTTTTGAAAAGGTGTTTATTTTTTTGCATCTATTTGAATGTATTTAAACGATTCTGTTTTTAAAATGCATGTATTCAAATTGCTTAGAATCAGCATAAATTTGTTCTCTGTAAAAAACTATTACATGTATGCAGTTACAAAAACAAAAACGTTGAAATATGGTTAGCTGTGGAACAAGCATGATTTATTGATTTATTGATGATAAATATATAAACCTGGTTACTGTGTATTTAAAACACATAGTAATCTGACCCGTTTCATTTATGCATGACTGACAAATATGCATCAAATTAAGTTTAGTTTGTTTATGGTAAAACTGTAATCCAAATGCATGGAAATTATATATGCATTTTAAGTTTAGGTCTACATATTTTTTAGTCTAAGCAATGCATCTAAAAGATATCATTTACATAAAATGACAAAGTACACACACACACAAAAAAAAAACATTCAAGAAAGGATTATTTGCTGAAAAGGCAAAACCTCTTAATGTGGCCTATTGTTAGATCGCTGCTATTTTTATGGCTGACCAAAGGCAAAATGCATGGCACAAGTATTAAAGCTGATTGTATTTCAAATGCACAACACACTCTGTGATCTATTGCATTGTGCATCAAATCTTTCTCTTCCAAGTGCACTAAGAAACATGAGATTAATAGTATTAAAACAGTGTTAATATAACAAATGTGGCCCTGGATTCAACCCACAGGGGTCCAGACCTAATTACTAGTCTCTGTGGATTTAACCTGAAGAGTTAGAAGACTAGAACAGATAGTACAGATAATAATAAAATACAAAAATAATGTTTCCAATACAAAGAAACCATTCGCTGTAGCATCTAAATAGTGCAATCAGATGATTTACGTGATTTTCCACATGATACAAATGTAAACAGATTCTTAAAAGTGGTATTCTATATCAATATATACCGTCTTGTGTACAGTTACAGAATGATACTGAACGCAGTTTAGATTTAAACTATTTTAACTTAACGTACAAGTGCAGCACTCATGGCGAGAGATTTTATGTATATTAGATTCCACATTCTATACTTTATATTATTTTCCTTACTTGTATATCTAGTTTGCACCATTGTCTTTACTGTCAATGTCCAGTCTGAACGAAATATTTCACAGTAAACACTATGTGAGATAAATGACTACAACAACGTAGTATGAACTACAGCAAAAAATATAAAAACATTATTTTGATCCTCTCAAATGGGGAAAAAAACAAAACACTCGCATATGCATTAATGAAAGCACAAACGTGCAATCTAATGAAACCTTGATTTAATGATGCATATCATGAGTGCTGCTTAAATTAATGCATTACAGATTATCCTAACATCTATCAAGACTACAGTAGTACTGCATATGATTCACTAAATTACCACAATCTGCAGTGGATCACCAAGACAAACACCCCTTAATTTCTACATAGATGTCGTGATCTGTGTGCTTTTAGCAGGTTAATGCATTATATTTTTATGAGCATGAATGCTATGAATAAACCTGCAGGAAATGCATGCACGGCACGCGCTTAACCACAATATGCGAGAAACGCGACCATTTGTCTTTACTGTCAATGTCCAGTCTGAACCAAATATTTCACAGTAAACACTATGTGAGATAAATGACTACAACAACGTAGTATGAACTACAGCAAAAAATATAAAAACATTATTCTGATCCTCTCAAATGGGGAAAAAAACAAAACACTCGCATATGCATTAATGAAAGCACAAACGTGCAATCTAATGAAACCTTGATTTAATGATGCATATCATGAGTGCTGCTTAAATTAATGCATTACAGATTATCCTAACATCTATCAAGACTACAGTAGTACTGCATATGATTCACTAAATTACCACAATCTGCAGTGGATCACCAAGACAAACACCCCTTAATTTCTACATAGATGTCGTGATCTGTGTGCTTTTAGCAGGTTAATGCATTATATTTTTATGAGCATGAATGCTATGAATAAACCTGCAGGAAATGCATGCACGGCACGCGCTTAACCACAATATGCGAGAAACGCGACCATGTTTACACCATATTTGCACGACTGTCGACTAATGCAATTCTACAGCTTCATAAAAGTGAGAAAGCATTTGACTGCACAAATATGCACAGGCTAAAGTTGAAAAATAAAGAAGTATGCATTCATTGCAGCTGCATGCTAAAGCGAGCAGCGGCGCGAGCCAGAAAAAGCGTTAAAGCCAAAAACATGCCATTGCATTGAACACAAGCGTTTTGTTGATATTACTCGTTTTAAATGACAGATAATCGATGCACGCGAATGCATACCGATGTGTGTACTGTGGTGATGCACTGTCACTCGTTAGCTTCGCTGCTACCGATTCTTAAAGCAGAATATTGAAGAGCTGGCGCATGCAAATCCATACGAAACACAGGAACGCAAAGAGAACCAAAGCCTCACCGCAGATGCAAGCATGTGTGGTGGCTGTCATGTCCACATAAAGCGCATTTGAATTGAAAACGCGTGCCATACTGCTCAGGCTCCACAACATCAGCAAACCTCTGGGGGCCTCCGCTGTCAGGGCCCGCGTGATGTCACATTTCACACAGTATTCGCGTTTTGTGCTCAATGCGTGCAATGCATGCAACAAATCTCATATTAGATATATTTCGCGAGCATAATGATTGTTAGGGTTCCTTCCACTTTGTGACTAATTGTACAAAATCATGTCAGATAACATGAGAGATATGGGTTTTTGCATGTAGAATTAGATGTGTTTTTTTTTAACGCGACGCTTTTTTTTGTGTAGTTTATCATCTCAACCATTAGGTGGAGATGTGTTGGGTTTTGATTGGGTTATGTTCGTTATATGAAAATGGGGTTTTTAGAACGTTATTATAACAGAACGTTATGGACATTATCTATTTATTCGGGACAAAATATATTTTAAATATATGGTAAAAATGTTGTAAACAGTGAAGCTCAATATACTTTTGAAACTTATATTTATACTTATATTTCAAAATGTATTTCGGGGCAAGAAAATACACATTTGTAAATAATACGTTTTTCTTTAAATGTGACCTATTTTCTTGGATATATTTTTAAATGCTTTTATATATATATATATATATATATTTAAAAAAATATATAAAAACATGACCAACATATTATGTTGGTATAAATATATTTGTGTAAATATATTTTTAAACAAATTGTATGCAAATAATTTTTTTTGTTGTATATTTTGAAATATATTAAAAAATGTATTTAAAAATATTTTTAAATTAAGTTTTCCCTGCCTAATCAGTGCCCTATTAAGGATTTAATAAAAAATATGTCTAATAATTATAAATTAACGTACAAATAAATAAGACAAAAATAAAATAAATCTGTCACCTTCAAAATAAATTCAGAAATGTACCTGAATTTTTCAGAAATGATGCCGTTTAAACTGCTTTCCTTTTAAATTATGACCATATAGAGTCATAAAATAACTTGAAATCTATACATTTGTGTCCCTGGAGCACAAAAGCAGTCTTAAGTCGCTGGGGGATATTTGTAGCAATAGCCAACAATACATTG
>NW_015547735.1:166257-169446 GCF_001515605.1 Sinocyclocheilus anshuiensis
TTTTTCTTTTATGCCAAAAATCATTAGGATATTAAGTAAAGATCATGTTCCATGAAGATATTTTGTAGATTTCCTACCGTAAATATATCAAAACTTAATTTTTGATTAGTAATATGCATTGCTAAGAACTTCATTTGAATGATTTTCTCAATATTTAGATTTTTTTTTTGCAGTTGACCCTTATTACAATCATTGTTTTTATTTTGAATGTATAAACCGCTAAGCGGCGCTGTCGTCGCTGTCGCCGCAGGAAGCTCTCGGCTCCGTAGAAGCAGCGCGTCTTTTTTTGCGCCTGCGCACAAGCGCCACTTCCTTTTCTTCATCCCGATCGAGAGAGACGAGATGGGCCACCAGCAGCTCTACTGGAGTCACCACAGAAAATTTAGTGGTCAGGTGAATGCATCTTGATTCAAGAATTTAGTTATTTATAATAGAAAATTAAAAAACACTAAATTATTTTTTTTTTTTTGCGGGCGTATGCATTTTTTTTCTTCTGTTGAACCTAAACGATATTTTGAAGAATATGGATAAACAGAGTTGCTGGTCCCAAATGATTTCCATAGTATGAATCAAAACAGTCAGTAGGGACCAGAAACTAAAAGTAAATGATGACAGAATTTTTATTTTTGGGTGTACTGTCTCTTTAAATGTAAGTATGTACTTATAAGCTTTCCCTTGATGATGAAGTGCGAGTCTCGTGGCGTCTTCGCCAAATATCTCAGTTTGAAGTTGCTTATAAGGCTTATAAGAGGTGCTAATTAATAGTGAAAGTAGTAGTTAATCAAATCATAAATCAGTTTTGTGTTTTTATATATTTTGGATTCATCTCTAAATGCATGCTGTCTTCTAGAAAATGAAAATGAATGCATTTCTAACCTGTTGTCTTGTTTCCTCCAGCCGGGTTTGCTCAAACAGACACGGTCTGATTCGTAAATACGGACTCAACATGTGCCGTCAGTGCTTCAGACAATACGCTAAAGATATCGGCTTCGTCAAGGCAAGTGTTCATGCTTTTTAACTGTCTTCGATTTGTGCTCTTCAGCAGGTGCTCATAGTTAAATCATGCATGCTTTTTTTGGAAGCTCACATGAATGTTTGCATTCGACTGCTTTAATAATTTAGATGCGTGACTTACTGATGCATCGTAAAACAAACCTAACTATGGTCTCTCCTTTTATCCAGCTGGACTAAACTCTTGAGTGTGTGGAGTCGACAAGCTCACATCATGAAGTTACTCTGGAACATTCAATAAACATCGCTTTTGTTTCTGTTCAGACGTTGCAGTGTGTTGTTCTTCATTATAGAGGGTTGCGAGATGATGTTTGAATTCGGTAAACTGAAGTTCAAAACCAATTTCACGAGCGTGGACCTGGAAATGAATCCTAGTTGATGCTTGTCTATGGTTAAAATGAAGCCGTTATCGTTTGGTTGCAGGAAGTGTTTGGCTGTAATTTTGCAGTAAATTGGAATTGTAGACTTGGGAATGTTGTCTGTAAACCTTACCAATTATATATGCAAATAATATTACACCTAAGCAAACTTGAGATGTAAAAATATGATTTTGACCAAAATTGTGCAGAGGAAAAATACATAATGAAGTGAAAATAAATCTTTGACACTGTTTTGAGTTTTATTAACTCATCAGTTTGTGTGTGTATATATATATATATGCGCATATGTATGTGTGTGTATATTTTTATATATATATATATATATATGTGTGTGTGTGTATATTTATATATATTATTTTATTTTTTCATAAATCACGTTTTTTTTATTGCGCATTCCAGTCCATCGCCTTAACCACTCGGCCACCTCGTCACGGTGCCAGTTTCTGTTTATATCATGAATATTAACTACGTATATCATGAATATTAATTAAGATACTTGATTGGACGCGCAACCACCGACGCCCTCAGCACGCGCTAATTAATATTCATGAAGGACGCCTCCACTTGGGTGGAGTTTTATAATTTTATTTTCACAAGATAAACCCGTCCTTTACAAAACATACAGCAACATAAAGCGTAAAAAGTGGCATTTAAACGCCTCGTCACAACACAACTTTTATCATTTGAAATAAAACACGGTGATTTTGACGCCAAACACGCAACAGCAGCTTCTTAAGATGTTTATAACAAAACACTTAAAAATATAAAAATAAAATACGCGTTTAACGGTCATCAGCATCATAAATCCTCGAAAGTTTTTCATATTTGTATTTTGTAAAAAATGTATGTGCATTTATAACACTGTTCTTTGTATTATATCACCTTTGCATCAAATTACAAAAAAACTAGTTTACGCTAACGCGCGGGTGTTTCTATATGAACGGTAAATTTGACATCGTTCTCTCTTTCTGACTGCCGTTATAAGTCTAAATTTTTTCCTTTTATTGAAAGTCAGGAAAACACTATTGTGGAGTTTTTCTATTGCTATTTGAGCAAATTGGAACGCAAAAAAAAAATTATATATACTTGTGGTGTTCTCCCATTCACTGCTCTTCAAGTTAACCCAACTATGACGACTTCCGCTGCTGCTGAGAAACCCGGAAATGTGCAAAAGTTCTTTGATGTTGGCTACACGTTAGTCACGTTTAATACGTTCAATAATTTAAAGCAACGGCTTAAAAACGGACCAAAATGACGTTTAAAAAAAGCAAGCATAAATTAGCAGGGAATACAGGGAAGTAAAATGCACATCTGTGTCCTAAAATATCTCAACATGAATGTTTCGTAAATGGGAGTTCATCAATAACATTTTGTTTAAAAGTGAACCAGGTAAAATGAATACGAAAAAGACATCATTACAATATTTTTTTGTTACAAATGGTCAACAAACGACATATTTGAATGTTAAAATATCAATATAGAATTAATTCAGTTATTAATACATAAAATATTAGCGTGTGTAGCGAAAAATGCCCGTTTTATTTTAAAACACCGCATGGAAGCAGCGCCATCTGCCTGCTGGAGGAATGAATGCCTCCCAAACAGAGTCTGAGGTGAGTTTGTTACCACATTTTTCAATCAAAATTGTTCAAAACAAAAGAGTGTTTTATGTTTTTAAGTGTTTTGTTATAAACATGTTAAGAAGCTGCTGTCGCGTGTTTGGCGTCGAAATCACCGTGTTTTATTTCAAATGATAAAAGTTGTGTTGTGACGAGGCGTTTAAATGCCACTTTTTACG
>NW_015547735.1:171721-181491 GCF_001515605.1 Sinocyclocheilus anshuiensis
TCAAAAAGTAACATTTAAATGAAAAACCAAAAATAAAGCTAAAAACAATTCAAAATATTAAAGAACAAATGGTATGAGTATAATAATGATTCTAACATAACACTAAGCCAAACACCAAAAAAAACAACTACATATGTGTATGTATTGAATGTATAAATGTGTATGTATATATATGTATGTGTGTGTGGTTGTACATATATTATTTCATTTCCATTTAGTTTGTTGAAGTATTAAAATAACTCAAAATATCGATGGTCTTTACACTCTTCGGTCTGCACACGAGGAGGCCGTCACGCGACGGCTGTCGCGGTAAACTAAGCTTTTTTATACCCGTCTAACAAAATACTACATTAATTCAGCTGGACACACTTTCCTTATTTTCTCCACAACAAATGGCCAAGCAAGCGCAGACACTGACAAGATACGCGATACAGAACGAGACCGAACGTGATACCAGCACGTCTCCACACAGTAAACAAAACAAGCCTTTCCTAGCAACGACTACTGTATATATCAGTATAGCTGCATCCAAAATCGCATACTTCCATATGTAGGCGAAAAACAGTATGCGAAGCGAGTAGTATGTCCGAATTCAAATGTAGTACCTACTAAGCAGTATGCGATTTCGGACGCACCCAAAGTCTTTACACAATTTAAGCAGGCACAGAGCAGCCTTAACCCATCTGTGTAAAGATGCATAAAGTGAGGGCAGATCTGTGAACCTCTTCGTCAGGACCAGTCAGTTTCTAATGTGTTTTAAAGAAGTCTCTTCTGCTCAGCAAGCCTGCATTTATTTGATCCAAAATACAGCAAAAGCAGTAACATTGTGAAATATTTTTACCATTTAAAATAACTGCTTTCTATGTGAATATATATATAAAAAAAATGTAGCCTAATAAGAAATTAATGCTTTTATTTTGCAAGGATGCTTTAAATTGATCAAAAGTGATGATAAAGACATGTTACAAAAGATTTCTATTTCAGATAAATGCTGTTCTTCTGAACGTTCTATTCATCAAAGAAACCTGTAAAAATTATACTCAGCTGTTTTCAACATCATCATAATAATATATGTTTTTTGAGCAGCAAATCAGCATATTAGAATGATTTCTGAGAGTAATGATGCTGAAAATTCAGCTGCGCATCACAGAAATAAATTACAGTTTAACATATACTCACATAGACAGCAGGTATTTTAAAAAGTAAAAATATTTCACAATATTGCTGTATTTTGAATCAAACAAAAAAAAAAACATAAAAAATCTGGATGTATATATACGTATCTAATGTTTATAATTACGTACATAATTATATAAGTGCATTGCATTTAATGGCTTATATGAAGTACTGAATTATAGATGCATTTGTGTTAAGATATATTTGTTCATCTCAGATATTTAGCTGCTGTTGATGATAGTTTTTACAGGTATGTGCTGCGTTTGATATTTAGATGTTGATGTATTTGTTTTAGATTGTGACTATTATGTGCTATTCAGATGTGATTGCGATTAGAGAGCTGCAGTGCTGAAATAAGCAAATGTGACCCAACACGCTTAAAAATAAAGCTGCTTTCTTCACAGCGATGCCATAGAAGAAGCATTTCTGGTTCCACAAAGAACCGTCTCTTTCTTACCTTTTTATAGTCTGAAGAACCTTCAAAGAAGCCAGAAAGGTTCTAAAGGTTCTTTATGGAACCATTTAGACAAAAAAAAAAAAGTTTTTCTATGGCATCACTGTGAAGCACCTTTATTTTTAAGAGTTTTTAAGTTATTGTAAACCTGCTGTCATACACTAGATGGCAGACGTGCAAAACATTTAAAGAGCTGCTTTACCATTATAACATTATAAAAGTCAATCTCATGCAGCCTTTATAAAACCGAGTATTCGACTGTGGTTAAAAATGGGTTGTGTTGGGCGTCGAAATCACCGTGTTTTATTTCAAATGATAAAAGTTGTGTTGTGACGAGGCGTTTAAAAGCCACTTTTTACGCTTTATGTTGCTGTATGTTTTGTAAAGGACGGGTTTATCTTCCAGAATTATATTTCTATGTTTTATATGCTCAATTAAGATATTACAAAACAATACCAATCAATATTGACAGTTTGCACATTTACACTGTTAAATAATGGGATAAGTTAGTCTGGCTTTTGTATGTATATATATATTTTTACCATTTAAAATAACTGCTTTCTATGTGAATATATATATAAAAAAAATGTAGCCTAATAAGAAATTAATGCTTTTATTTTGCAAGGATGCTTTAAATTGATCAAAAGTGATGATAAAGACATGTTACAAAAGATTTCTATTTCAGATAAATGCTGTTCTTCTGAACGTTCTATTCATCAAAGAAACCTGTAAAAATTATACTCAGCTGTTTTCAACATCATCATAATAATATATGTTTTTTGAGCAGCAAATCAGCATATTAGAATGATTTCTGAGAGTAATGATGCTGAAAATTCAGCTGCGCATCACAGAAATAAATTACAGTTTAACATATACTCACATAGACAGCAGGTATTTTAAAAAGTAAAAATATTTCACAATATTGCTGTATTTTGAATCAAACAAAAAAAAAAACATAAAAAATCTGGATGTATATATACGTATCTAATGTTTATAATTACGTACATAATTATATAAGTGCATTGCATTTAATGGCTTATATGAAGTACTGAATTATAGATGCATTTGTGTTAAGATATATTTGTTCATCTCAGATATTTAGCTGCTGTTGATTGTTGATGATACAGGTATGTGCTGCGTTTGATATTTAGATGTTGATGTATTTGTTTTAGATTGTGACTATTGACTATTATTCAGATGTGATTGCGATTAGAGAGCTGCAGTGCTGAAATAAGCAAATGTGACCCAACACGCTTAAAAATAAAGCTGCTTTCTTCACAGCGATGCCATAGAAGAAGCATTTCTGGTTCCACAAAGAACCGTCTCTTTCTTACCTTTTTATAGTCTGAAGAACCTTCAAAGAAGCCAGAAAGGTTCTAAAGGTTCTTTATGGAACCATTTAGACAAAAAAAAAAAAGTTTTTCTATGGCATCACTGTGAAGCACCTTTATTTTTAAGAGTTTTTAAGTTATTGTAAACCTGCTGTCATACACTAGATGGCAGACGTGCAAAACATTTAAAGAGCTGCTTTACCATTATAACATTATAAAAGTCAATCTCATGCAGCCTTTATAAAACCGAGTATTCGACTGTGGTTAAAAATGGGTTTATATCTGCGTCCAGACAGACAATAAAACCAGTTTAAGGTTAAAAGCAGTGGTTTATAGCTCATGCAGTTTAATCATCCAAACAACTCAAACTATGACCTACAGGAGAATGACGTAACAGCCGTCATGGATATACAGTAAGAGATATTTATGGATGTCTGCTGGCTTTAATGGTCTGCTTTTGGGCGTAAAATGAAAGCGGGGTTAAATGTGTAGCTGGAAGCCTCATGATTTACTCTGCCATCCGCGCATCCCTTGGCTTGCCATCTATTTCCAAGATAACAGGAGAGTTCTGATGTTGCCTCCGAGGCTGGTTGGCATGGAAACATCACACATGGTTTGCATCCGCTGCCTCTGGATGCACATGAAGATACTGCGACGGGGTTTGACCTTTGAGCTTATCTTTTTTTCCACACCGGCTTCGCATGATTTCATCGTGATATGATAACAACAAGTCTGGTAAAACACTTCCCTGCTGTGTAGTTGCACAAGGATTCGACAAATAGTAAATGTGAGCATTTCATTTTGCTGTGTTTGAATGCCGTCGTCTTTATATGCCACTATTTCACTTAAAATCAGGAGTTGAAAAAATAAAAGAAGTTATTAATTTGCATAAATAAAAGTAAGATTTGCACATGAAATAATCCATTGTGATTGGCAATTTAATTTTTTTTTCTTTTTGGTAATTCATAATAGTGATTATTATTGTAATACAGCATTTTCTGTATCTGTTTCAGTAAAAAAAAAATACTGTAATACATTTCTTCTTTTTAAAGGCAGTATAACAAGTTACTGTACACTGTAAAAAAAATTCCTTAAAATTTACAGTAAAAAAACGGCAGCTGTGGTTGCCGGATTTTTACCGTAAAAAATAGGGTAGCAACATTTTAGGTTTTACGGTTTTAACTTAAATTTACAGTTAAATACCGTAATTTCATAAACTGATATAATGTTAATATACCAACCTATTGAAGTACTGAAATCTGTTTTGTACATTAGGTGTAACACACAACCCTAATATACAAAACTACGAAGAAAAAACTAAGAAGAAAACCAAAAAAACATCAAATTTGAAATGTAACGCAGGGAATTCTGGGAATGTCAATTCCTTTTTTCACTTCCAAAAACGGTATACTACCGTAAAATTAATGTCCAATACATGTAATGTCCAATACAGTTTTTCACCGTATATAGTAGGGGAATTTACCGTTAGCCATTTAACAGGTTTTTACTGTAGCATTTTTACAGTCTTTTACCGTTAAATTCACGGTCATTTTTTACAGCGTGAATTAATATTTCAGTTATATATAATAACTGTAAATAATATATTTTTTATGTATTATGATGCAACAATTGTTTTTAGTTCCAATAACACTGCAAATTATATTTAGCAGCAAAAAATAAAACTGAAAATTGAATGCTGGTTTTTTTTCTTAAATATGACATTTTTGCATATGAGGTGCAATTGATAAATGAGCATAAATTAAAGGCAACATAACAAATTACTACCATGAATTAAATATATATAAATATATATTACAATTACAAAAAAATCATTAACACTACAATAGTAATATATTTAACAGCAGAAAATAAAAATGAAATATATTCATATGAGGTGCAATTAATAATTTAGTATAAATTGATGACAGTATAACAAATTACTGCCATGAATATTTACCAATTCTAAATAATATCTGTAAATAATATATATAAATATATATTTACATAAAACATTTATATTATATATTTATGATCATTTCAGGTAATAATGTGTATTTGTAAGAAAATGTGATTTATGTCATCTATCACAATGCGAAACGTAATTGTAATAATTTATTAAATGTTTTTAATAATTTAAATATAAGTATATACATAATTTTAATTCTTTCTTATTGTTTTGGAGTGAAGCTGAGCTATTTTTCTTGACAACTTTTGTGAGATTCACTCTTAAATTATGACTGTATGCCTGGTTGTATTGGTGTTTTGTTATAGTAACAGTGATCATTAGCAGTTCCTGTGGTCTTTTTGGTTGCTAGGGTATTATGAGTGTTGCTAGGTTGTTAGTAAATAGTGGCTTCCTGTCTGGTGTGAAAAGATCTGTGATCTTCTGCTCTATATACTGTATATATGGCTTGGTTTCCTCATTCAGTGTGCATCTGTGGGTTTTATCACCTTTGCAATCCCGTTCGTGTCCTGAGGAGGTGCTAGTGCACCACACAGCTCGCTATGCATCTTCAGTATTCAAAGCTATGCTAATGGATGTGGACAGGGTGAGCTAAAGGTGCCTGGCTGTTTTTAAACCCTCAAGGGCGCTTCTGAAGCCCTCTGTTAAAAGAGACATGCAAATAGGATAAGTTAAGAGCCAGCCATGATAAGATGATCAATCGAGGCGGAGCTAATTAAATATTCCACGCCATTTGAAGTGCATGGCATGGCACGGCTCGCAAACAGCAAATCAAGGCAAAAACTCAAGGCCAGAATAAACAGGCTCTCTCTCTGTGTGTGTGTGAGAGCTGCATCTTCTTATTCAGGAACGGTGTTCAGGGTCTGTGCACATGCACATACTGGTCAGATCTGAGATCTTAAAACACAGAAGCTCCTGGTGTTTCAGCTTTTACAGATGGTGGATGTGTGAATGCATTGAGTGATGTATTCATCATGCATGTTGTGTGGCCTCCAGCTCAGGTATTACTGTATGCACAGCATTCTGGGCCTGCAGTAATGGTCAGCTATATTTAATTCACTCACGGAGCCATGTTGAGATCCCCATATCTCTGAGTCTGAACCATATAGAGCCTTAAAAATGAAAATAACAGAATAAAAGTTTGTTGAGAACCAATATCTGAAAGGATATGAAGATATCTTTAGGATTTCTTGAGTTATAGGCATGCAAACATTGGAAAAATAATGATTTTGGAACAATTTACTCGTGGAACCACATTGAGATCCCCATATTTCTGAGTCTGAACCATATAGAGCCTTAAAAATGAAAATAAAAGAAAAGTTTGTTGAGAACCAATATCTGAAAGGATATGAAGATATCTTGAGTATTTCTTGAGTTATAGGCATGCAAACATTGGAAAAAATAATGATTTTTGCACTTAATATGTTGTGCTCTATGCAACTGTTTTGATAGAGGGAAACAGGACACATTTCTAGATTCAACATTGTTTTTTCTTTAGACAATTTTCTTTAAAGGGAAAAAGAATGAGTGGTATGCAAAGTGATTTACATTTAGTTTTTGACCACCGAAAATGGGAAATATGCAAAAATTTGCACATGGAGCCGCATTGAGATCCCCATATCTCTGGGTCTGAACCATATAGGGACTTAAAAATGAGTATGATAAAAGAAATGTTTGTTAAGAACCAAAATCTAAAAGGATATTAAGATATCTTTACTATTTCTTGAGTAATGGGCATGGAAAAAATGGAAAAATAATGTTTTTGGCACTCAATATGTTATGTTCTATGCAGTTGTTTTGATAGAGGGAAACAAGATACATTTCGAGTTTCAACATTATATGTTCTTTAGACATTCCTCTTTAAATGAAATAAATATCAGCTGTATGCAAAGTGACCCACATTTGTTTTTTGATCACTGAAAATGTGTACAATTTGCACATGAAGCTGCATTGAGATCCCCATATCTCTGGAAATGAATCGCAAAGGGCCTGAAACTTTAACATACCAAAACAAAAGTGTGTTAAGAAATCAAAATCAACAAGGATATTGCGATATCATTCATAATTCTTGAGTTACAGCCACACTGTGGGGAAAAATTATTTACTTTCACCAGAAAAAGGTCAACATTTTTAGCTGGGGACTGCTGGTTAAGTTAGTTCAGCATTGTTAATTCACTTGTTGTAGTTTAATTAAACAAACCATCTCGTATGAAGTCAGGTCAGATGCTTGTGCCGATAACACCATCAGACTCAAGAGCCAAAGCCGTAAAAGTGTCTTTTGTGAGCTGTATAGCCTTTTGCTAAGCGTTGATGGGAAGTTGAATTACTCTTGAGTGCAGAAAGATCAAGGAGTGACATTTAACATCATGCAAGGAGTCAATTCACACCCGACCCTCTTTAGACGACTCTGGACCGGAGGTTTGGATAATCTCCAACCGGTTTGGAGTTGTAGGTCAGGGATACTTAAAGTCCAGTCCGCTAACACAATCAGGCTTTTCAATTAATTGCTGCCTTTTGCATTTACATTGCAAGTGAGCAATGCAGTGCAACACGTGTTTTTTTATTTCGTTAACACTGCAAATGTCTTATATTTGCACCAAAAACAGGCACAAAATGGACTTGGCTTTATACAATTTCCTTGAAAAATCTGATTTTTTTTTCTTAGATATGAAGTATGCAAGATATTTGCATATGCGGGGCAATTGGCAAATGCATTCAATGGTATTCATTGTTTGCTCTTGTTAACAATTGTATGGTAACCTTATTGTAAACATATGTATAGGCATTTGGCAGATTTGATCCAAAGTGATTTGCATCACACTTAAGGCTTATTTAATGAGTTCTTGCAATGCCTCGGGAATCAGACTCATGTTTTGTGAGACTCACTTTTCAATTTTGCAACCTTTTGCACCTGAACTGCAAATGAGCAATGTGTTTCTCTACTTCATAAAAGATTTTGCTATTCATTGCGTACTAAGCTATTTTTATTTTTTTTTAGTACTGTCAGCTCTGCAAATACTGTAATTGCTGACTGGCACATAATGAAGGCTGTTTTTTGGTGTGAATTATATTTTAGCAGCAAAGATGATCAGCAAGCATCTGTAGGCTGTCACCAGAAATTGACTGAACTGAATGAATTTGCATTAGTCCATTCTTGTTAAAAGCATAAAAATTAAAATGAAAACATTAAATATAAAGTGTGCGAGATTGCGTACCAGTTCTTGTTAACAATTGCATGCTAAACTCATTGTAAACATTTATTTTTATGCATTTGTCAGCTTTTATTCAAGACGACGTACATGCATTCCCTATCAAACTCATGGCTGGCGTTTTTAATGCCATGCTGTTTGGGTTACAGTGCTGCCAATTTTATTAATGCATTTGTACATTTTGCATGTCTAAGTTGTAACAAACTGAAAAACGTACATTAGAAACATTATTTAATTTGAATTGCATGTCTCTCCTTGTTTACAAAAGATAAACTGAAATTGTTGCAATCATAAAACTGAAAATAAAAAATGAAGTTAAATAAATTTTTTATTATATATTCGTAAAGTATGTAAGATATTTGCAAACGGTGCAACTGTTAACAACTTTACTTTGCGTTCATTGCTAATTCTAGTTAACAGCTGCATTTTAACCTCATTGTAAACATCAATATTCATGCATTTGGCAGTTTTTATTCACGACGACTTACATTGCACTTGAAGTTCATGCAACTATTTGCAATCATAAAACTGAAAATAAAAAAAAGATTTTTTTTCTTAAAATATGATGCAAGAAATTTGCATACGAGGTGCAATTGATAAATGCGTTACATTCTGGAAAACTTACATTAGAAACATGCAAAACATTGTCTGAAAATATGGCAGATATGGCATCAGATCTTTATGTGCTTACTCCTGAGTTTACATATTCCTGTAAGTACTGTAACTCCTTTTCAGAATAACCAGTAAGATTCAAGCACTGAATAATAAGACCTTTCTGTGGTGAACATAAATCTGAACTGATAGCAATGGTAGAGACACCGTCACTTTAAATAAACAATATTTCTCCAAATCTTGCCCTCAGCTACAGTAGGTCACTCAAACAGAGCTGCTTCTGAGGGAAAAAGGCATATTTTCATGCAGCGAGCTTCGAGACGAGCGTATGATAGACAAGTAAGCCGACTTACATTGGGCTGACTGAAATGAAAAGACCAGATCGCCACAGCTGCCCTTTTCTCTCTGTCAGACTGAATCAAGTTCAGCGGGAGTCATATAATTTGAACTGTGCTCACTTACTCGAACAGACAAACTGAGCTGGGCAAATTGAAAAGGTCTTCATTCATGTGAAAACCCAGACGTTTAGTTTGAATACGAATGCCTATGTGTGTCAGGTGAGCATCAAACAGTTGTGTTAAATGAGATGCAGCGTCGTTCGTTTTGAGAAGTTTGAGAACTGTGTGTGGAAGATATTTGTATATTAGGTGCAACTGATAAATAGGCCTACTTTAAATTGTGTTCATTGTATTATAATAATTGTTAATCCAAAAAGGAATAAAAAAAAATGCTGTAAATGGTCTCACCCTCAGGTCTTCTGAGATGTAGATGAGTTTGTTTCTTCACCAGGTTTGTAGAAATGTGTCAGCGCATCAGTGTCTCAGCAATGGATGCTCTGCAGTGAATGGGTGCCGTCAGAATGAGAGTCCAAACAGCTGATAAAAACATCACAATAATCCACACCACTCCAGTCCATCAGTTAACATCTGGAGAAGACAAAAGCTGAAACACATCCAGCATTAAGACGTTTTTAACTAAAATGCGAGTCTATAATCCATAATAACGCTTCCTCCAGTGAAAAAGTG
>NW_015547735.1:189051-199556 GCF_001515605.1 Sinocyclocheilus anshuiensis
TCAAAAAGTAACATTTAAATGAAAAACCAAAAATAAAGCTAAAAACAATTCAAAATATTAAAGAACAAATGGTATGAGTATAATAATGATTCTAACATAACACTAAGCCAAACACCAAAAAAAACAACTACATATGTGTATGTATTGAATGTATAAATGTGTATGTATATATATGTATGTGTGTGTGGTTGTACATATATTATTTCATTTCCATTTAGTTTGTTGAAGTATTAAAATAACTCAAAATATCGATGGTCTTTACACTCTTCGGTCTGCACACGAGGAGGCCGTCACGCGACGGCTGTCGCGGTAAACTAAGCTTTTTTATACCCGTCTAACAAAATACTACATTAATTCAGCTGGACACACTTTCCTTATTTTCTCCACAACAAATGGCCAAGCAAGCGCAGACACTGACAAGATACGCGATACAGAACGAGACCAAACGTGATACCAGCACGTCTCCACACAGTAAACAAAACAAGCCTTTCCTAGCAACGACTACTGTATATATCAGTATAGCTGCATCCAAAATCGCATACTTCCATATGTAGGCGAAAAACAGTATGCGAAGCGAGTAGTATGTCCGAATTCAAATGTAGTACCTACTAAGCAGTATGCGATTTCGGACGCACCCAAAGTCTTTACACAATTTAAGCAGGCACAGAGCAGCCTTAACCCATCTGTGTAAAGATGCATAAAGTGAGGGCAGATCTGTGAACCTCTTCGTCAGGACCAGTCAGTTTCTAATGTGTTTTAAAGAAGTCTCTTCTGCTCAGCAAGCCTGCATTTATTTGATCCAAAATACAGCAAAAGCAGTAACATTGTGAAATATTTTTACCATTTAAAATAACTGCTTTCTATGTGAATATATATATAAAAAAAATGTAGCCTAATAAGAAATTAATGCTTTTATTTTGCAAGGATGCTTTAAATTGATCAAAAGTGATGATAAAGACATGTTACAAAAGATTTCTATTTCAGATAAATGCTGTTCTTCTGAACGTTCTATTCATCAAAGAAACCTGTAAAAATTATACTCAGCTGTTTTCAACATCATCATAATAATATATGTTTTTTGAGCAGCAAATCAGCATATTAGAATGATTTCTGAGAGTAATGATGCTGAAAATTCAGCTGCGCATCACAGAAATAAATTACAGTTTAACATATACTCACATAGACAGCAGGTATTTTAAAAAGTAAAAATATTTCACAATATTGCTGTATTTTGAATCAAACAAAAAAAAAAACATAAAAAATCTGGATGTATATATACGTATCTAATGTTTATAATTACGTACATAATTATATAAGTGCATTGCATTTAATGGCTTATATGAAGTACTGAATTATAGATGCATTTGTGTTAAGATATATTTGTTCATCTCAGATATTTAGCTGCTGTTGATGATAGTTTTTACAGGTATGTGCTGCGTTTGATATTTAGATGTTGATGTATTTGTTTTAGATTGTGACTATTATGTGCTATTCAGATGTGATTGCGATTAGAGAGCTGCAGTGCTGAAATAAGCAAATGTGACCCAACACGCTTAAAAATAAAGCTGCTTTCTTCACAGCGATGCCATAGAAGAAGCATTTCTGGTTCCACAAAGAACCGTCTCTTTCTTACCTTTTTATAGTCTGAAGAACCTTCAAAGAAGCCAGAAAGGTTCTAAAGGTTCTTTATGGAACCATTTAGACAAAAAAAAAAAAGTTTTTCTATGGCATCACTGTGAAGCACCTTTATTTTTAAGAGTTTTTAAGTTATTGTAAACCTGCTGTCATACACTAGATGGCAGACGTGCAAAACATTTAAAGAGCTGCTTTACCATTATAACATTATAAAAGTCAATCTCATGCAGCCTTTATAAAACCGAGTATTCGACTGTGGTTAAAAATGGGTTTATATCTGCGTCCAGACAGACAATAAAACCAGTTTAAGGTTAAAAGCAGTGGTTTATAGCTCATGCAGTTTAATCATCCAAACAACTCAAACTATGACCTACAGGAGAATGACGTAACAGCCGTCATGGATATACAGTAAGAGATATTTATGGATGTCTGCTGGCTTTAATGGTCTGCTTTTGGGCGTAAAATGAAAGCGGGGTTAAATGTGTAGCTGGAAGCCTCATGATTTACTCTGCCATCCGCGCATCCCTTGGCTTGCCATCTATTTCCAAGATAACAGGAGAGTTCTGATGTTGCCTCCGAGGCTGGTTGGCATGGAAACATCACACATGGTTTGCATCCGCTGCCTCTGGATGCACATGAAGATACTGCGACGGGGTTTGACCTTTGAGCTTATCTTTTTTTCCACACCGGCTTCGCATGATTTCATCGTGATATGATAACAACAAGTCTGGTAAAACACTTCCCTGCTGTGTAGTTGCACAAGGATTCGACAAATAGTAAATGTGAGCATTTCATTTTGCTGTGTTTGAATGCCGTCGTCTTTATATGCCACTATTTCACTTAAAATCAGGAGTTGAAAAAATAAAAGAAGTTATTAATTTGCATAAATAAAAGTAAGATTTGCACATGAAATAATCCATTGTGATTGGCAATTTAATTTTTTTTTCTTTTTGGTAATTCATAATAGTGATTATTATTGTAATACAGCATTTTCTGTATCTGTTTCAGTAAAAAAAAAATACTGTAATACATTTCTTCTTTTTAAAGGCAGTATAACAAGTTACTGTACACTGTAAAAAAAATTCCTTAAAATTTACAGTAAAAAAACGGCAGCTGTGGTTGCCGGATTTTTACCGTAAAAAATAGGGTAGCAACATTTTAGGTTTTACGGTTTTAACTTAAATTTACAGTTAAATACCGTAATTTCATAAACTGATATAATGTTAATATACCAACCTATTGAAGTACTGAAATCTGTTTTGTACATTAGGTGTAACACACAACCCTAATATACAAAACTACGAAGAAAAAACTAAGAAGAAAACCAAAAAAACATCAAATTTGAAATGTAACGCAGGGAATTCTGGGAATGTCAATTCCTTTTTTCACTTCCAAAAACGGTATACTACCGTAAAATTAATGTCCAATACATGTAATGTCCAATACAGTTTTTCACCGTATATAGTAGGGGAATTTACCGTTAGCCATTTAACAGGTTTTTACTGTAGCATTTTTACAGTCTTTTACCGTTAAATTCACGGTCATTTTTTACAGCGTGAATTAATATTTCAGTTATATATAATAACTGTAAATAATATATTTTTTATGTATTATGATGCAACAATTGTTTTTAGTTCCAATAACACTGCAAATTATATTTAGCAGCAAAAAATAAAACTGAAAATTGAATGCTGGTTTTTTTTCTTAAATATGACATTTTTGCATATGAGGTGCAATTGATAAATGAGCATAAATTAAAGGCAACATAACAAATTACTACCATGAATTAAATATATATAAATATATATTACAATTACAAAAAAATCATTAACACTACAATAGTAATATATTTAACAGCAGAAAATAAAAATGAAATATATTCATATGAGGTGCAATTAATAATTTAGTATAAATTGATGACAGTATAACAAATTACTGCCATGAATATTTACCAATTCTAAATAATATCTGTAAATAATATATATAAATATATATTTACATAAAACATTTATATTATATATTTATGATCATTTCAGGTAATAATGTGTATTTGTAAGAAAATGTGATTTATGTCATCTATCACAATGCGAAACGTAATTGTAATAATTTATTAAATGTTTTTAATAATTTAAATATAAGTATATACATAATTTTAATTCTTTCTTATTGTTTTGGAGTGAAGCTGAGCTATTTTTCTTGACAACTTTTGTGAGATTCACTCTTAAATTATGACTGTATGCCTGGTTGTATTGGTGTTTTGTTATAGTAACAGTGATCATTAGCAGTTCCTGTGGTCTTTTTGGTTGCTAGGGTATTATGAGTGTTGCTAGGTTGTTAGTAAATAGTGGCTTCCTGTCTGGTGTGAAAAAATCTGTGATCTTCTGCTCTATATACTGTATATATGGCTTGGTTTCCTCATTCAGTGTGCATCTGTGGGTTTTATCACCTTTGCAATCCCGTTCGTGTCCTGAGGAGGTGCTAGTGCACCACACAGCTCGCTATGCATCTTCAGTATTCAAAGCTATGCTAATGGATGTGGACAGGGTGAGCTAAAGGTGCCTGGCTGTTTTTAAACCCTCAAGGGCGCTTCTGAAGCCCTCTGTTAAAAGAGACATGCAAATAGGATAAGTTAAGAGCCAGCCATGATAAGATGATCAATCGAGGCGGAGCTAATTAAATATTCCACGCCATTTGAAGTGCATGGCATGGCACGGCTCGCAAACAGCAAATCAAGGCAAAAACTCAAGGCCAGAATAAACAGGCTCTCTCTCTGTGTGTGTGTGAGAGCTGCATCTTCTTATTCAGGAACGGTGTTCAGGGTCTGTGCACATGCACATACTGGTCAGATCTGAGATCTTAAAACACAGAAGCTCCTGGTGTTTCAGCTTTTACAGATGGTGGATGTGTGAATGCATTGAGTGATGTATTCATCATGCATGTTGTGTGGCCTCCAGCTCAGGTATTACTGTATGCACAGCATTCTGGGCCTGCAGTAATGGTCAGCTATATTTAATTCACTCACGGAGCCATGTTGAGATCCCCATATCTCTGAGTCTGAACCATATAGAGCCTTAAAAATGAAAATAACAGAATAAAAGTTTGTTGAGAACCAATATCTGAAAGGATATGAAGATATCTTTAGGATTTCTTGAGTTATAGGCATGCAAACATTGGAAAAATAATGATTTTGGAACAATTTACTCGTGGAACCACATTGAGATCCCCATATTTCTGAGTCTGAACCATATAGAGCCTTAAAAATGAAAATAAAAGAAAAGTTTGTTGAGAACCAATATCTGAAAGGATATGAAGATATCTTGAGTATTTCTTGAGTTATAGGCATGCAAACATTGGAAAAAATAATGATTTTTGCACTTAATATGTTGTGCTCTATGCAACTGTTTTGATAGAGGGAAACAGGACACATTTCTAGATTCAACATTGTTTTTTCTTTAGACAATTTTCTTTAAAGGGAAAAAGAATGAGTGGTATGCAAAGTGATTTACATTTAGTTTTTGACCACCGAAAATGGGAAATATGCAAAAATTTGCACATGGAGCCGCATTGAGATCCCCATATCTCTGGGTCTGAACCATATAGGGACTTAAAAATGAGTATGATAAAAGAAATGTTTGTTAAGAACCAAAATCTAAAAGGATATTAAGATATCTTTACTATTTCTTGAGTAATGGGCATGGAAAAAATGGAAAAATAATGTTTTTGGCACTCAATATGTTATGTTCTATGCAGTTGTTTTGATAGAGGGAAACAAGATACATTTCGAGTTTCAACATTATATGTTCTTTAGACATTCCTCTTTAAATGAAATAAATATCAGCTGTATGCAAAGTGACCCACATTTGTTTTTTGATCACTGAAAATGTGTACAATTTGCACATGAAGCTGCATTGAGATCCACATATCTCTGGAAATGAATCGCAAAGGGCCTGAAACTTTAACATACCAAAACAAAAGTGTGTTAAGAAATCAAAATCAACAAGGATATTGCGATATCATTCATAATTCTTGAGTTACAGCCACACTGTGGGGAAAAATTATTTACTTTCACCAGAAAAAGGTCAACATTTTTAGCTGGGGACTGCTGGTTAAGTTAGTTCAGCATTGTTAATTCACTTGTTGTAGTTTAATTAAACAAACCATCTCGTATGAAGTCAGGTCAGATGCTTGTGCCGATAACACCATCAGACTCAAGAGCCAAAGCCGTAAAAGTGTCTTTTGTGAGCTGTATAGCCTTTTGCTAAGCGTTGATGGGAAGTTGAATTACTCTTGAGTGCAGAAAGATCAAGGAGTGACATTTAACATCATGCAAGGAGTCAATTCACACCCGACCCTCTTTAGACGACTCTGGACCGGAGGTTTGGATAATCTCCAACCGGTTTGGAGTTGTAGGTCAGGGATACTTAAAGTCCAGTCCGCTAACACAATCAGGCTTTTCAATTAATTGCTGCCTTTTGCATTTACATTGCAAGTGAGCAATGCAGTGCAACACGTGTTTTTTTATTTCGTTAACACTGCAAATGTCTTATATTTGCACCAAAAACAGGCACAAAATGGACTTGGCTTTATACAATTTCCTTGAAAAATCTGATTTTTTTTTCTTAGATATGAAGTATGCAAGATATTTGCATATGCGGGGCAATTGGCAAATGCATTCAATGGTATTCATTGTTTGCTCTTGTTAACAATTGTATGGTAACCTTATTGTAAACATATGTATAGGCATTTGGCAGATTTGATCCAAAGTGATTTGCATCACACTTAAGGCTTATTTAATGAGTTCTTGCAATGCCTCGGGAATCAGACTCATGTTTTGTGAGACTCACTTTTCAATTTTGCAACCTTTTGCACCTGAACTGCAAATGAGCAATGTGTTTCTCTACTTCATAAAAGATTTTGCTATTCATTGCGTACTAAGCTATTTTTATTTTTTTTTAGTACTGTCAGCTCTGCAAATACTGTAATTGCTGACTGGCACATAATGAAGGCTGTTTTTTGGTGTGAATTATATTTTAGCAGCAAAGATGATCAGCAAGCATCTGTAGGCTGTCACCAGAAATTGACTGAACTGAATGAATTTGCATTAGTCCATTCTTGTTAAAAGCATAAAAATTAAAATGAAAACATTAAATATAAAGTGTGCGAGATTGCGTACCAGTTCTTGTTAACAATTGCATGCTAAACTCATTGTAAACATTTATTTTTATGCATTTGTCAGCTTTTATTCAAGACGACGTACATGCATTCCCTATCAAACTCATGGCTGGCGTTTTTAATGCCATGCTGTTTGGGTTACAGTGCTGCCAATTTTATTAATGCATTTGTACATTTTGCATGTCTAAGTTGTAACAAACTGAAAAACGTACATTAGAAACATTATTTAATTTGAATTGCATGTCTCTCCTTGTTTACAAAAGATAAACTGAAATTGTTGCAATCATAAAACTGAAAATAAAAAATGAAGTTAAATAAATTTTTTATTATATATTCGTAAAGTATGTAAGATATTTGCAAACGGTGCAACTGTTAACAACTTTACTTTGCGTTCATTGCTAATTCTAGTTAACAGCTGCATTTTAACCTCATTGTAAACATCAATATTCATGCATTTGGCAGTTTTTATTCACGACGACTTACATTGCACTTGAAGTTCATGCAACTATTTGCAATCATAAAACTGAAAATAAAAAAAAGATTTTTTTTCTTAAAATATGATGCAAGAAATTTGCATACGAGGTGCAATTGATAAATGCGTTACATTCTGGAAAACTTACATTAGAAACATGCAAAACATTGTCTGAAAATATGGCAGATATGGCATCAGATCTTTATGTGCTTACTCCTGAGTTTACATATTCCTGTAAGTACTGTAACTCCTTTTCAGAATAACCAGTAAGATTCAAGCACTGAATAATAAGACCTTTCTGTGGTGAACATAAATCTGAACTGATAGCAATGGTAGAGACACCGTCACTTTAAATAAACAATATTTCTCCAAATCTTGCCCTCAGCTACAGTAGGTCACTCAAACAGAGCTGCTTCTGAGGGAAAAAGGCATATTTTCATGCAGCGAGCTTCGAGACGAGCGTATGATAGACAAGTAAGCCGACTTACATTGGGCTGACTGAAATGAAAAGACCAGATCGCCACAGCTGCCCTTTTCTCTCTGTCAGACTGAATCAAGTTCAGCGGGAGTCATATAATTTGAACTGTGCTCACTTACTCGAACAGACAAACTGAGCTGGGCAAATTGAAAAGGTCTTCATTCATGTGAAAACCCAGACGTTTAGTTTGAATACGAATGCCTATGTGTGTCAGGTGAGCATCAAACAGTTGTGTTAAATGAGATGCAGCGTCGTTCGTTTTGAGAAGTTTGAGAACTGTGTGTGGAAGATATTTGTATATTAGGTGCAACTGATAAATAGGCCTACTTTAAATTGTGTTCATTGTATTATAATAATTGTTAATCCAAAAAGGAATAAAAAAAAATGCTGTAAATGGTCTCACCCTCAGGTCTTCTGAGATGTAGATGAGTTTGTTTCTTCACCAGGTTTGTAGAAATGTGTCAGCGCATCAGTGTCTCAGCAATGGATGCTCTGCAGTGAATGGGTGCCGTCAGAATGAGAGTCCAAACAGCTGATAAAAACATCACAATAATCCACAACACATTCTCATTTTTAGCTATTCCTTCAATGCATTTGTGCATTTTACACATTCAAGTTCTCAATTACTTAGTTCTGGAAAACATGCATTAGAAACATGAAGCTGTTCTCATTTGCGTTACAGATTGCATTATCATCTACTTCAGATAAGTCTCTGCCTAAATGACAGTAAAAGCCAACAGTCAACGGTCTAGTTATGCCAGAATAGGACATTGATTGTTTAATGGGAATGTTGTTCCAAAGCCAAGGAGGACGTGGATCCAGGAACGTGTTCTGCTCCGCATCGAATGTTCATCACACAAAATCACACACACATTTATACAGAGTCTCCGAAGCTCTCTGCTGCAGTTTCATGAAGCGCAGGGTGATTAGCCCATCGAGAAGCTCTCCAGTCTTCAGCACAAAGAGCTAATCTGCCCTGTGGCCTTGCATCTCCTGCGGCGAGAATAACGCTGAGGGGCCAGAGATCTTCAGCGAGAACGAGTGGGTAAATCAGGATCTGGAGTGTTTAACTTTTACAACTAACGTATGTTTCAATGTGGCCTGGTTCTCTCTCTTTCCCTTGACAAGTGGTTAAACTGTCAGTGAGTCATAATTTCTAACCTCGGCTCGATAAATGAGCGGATGAGCTGTCGTTCCTCATGCATTTGAATTGCAAATGGGCTGCTGCATATATGCCAATACTGGGAGGAACTAACTAAAAGTAGCTATTTTTTTTGAGTAGCATGACAGTAAATAGTAATGCTTTTCAATAAATTTTTACATGCAAGATTAATCAAATTGATTTCTGTGGATCCCTCCTTAATTAAAACTAAAATTGCAACTGAAATTAAAATCATAAATAACATTTTATGCTACTTGGAAAAAATGTAAGCTGAAATAAAATACAATAAAATAGAAAAAGCATGTTATTTCGGCTAGTTGCCAAAGCAACATTTCTAACTTTTATTTAGTTTAACTTGATTTACAAAATAACTAAAACAGAAATAAAACATTTAGAAAAAGTGTACAGACATAAAAAAAAAAAAAAACTAAAAATGACAAAAACACAACAAAATTAACAAAAAGTATAAAAATAAACACTGATTCATCACTGATAGTATCTCATTGATACTAAATCTACACTGCTTTATGGTTAAATGTTTTAAAGTTGTCCTGTGAAATACGTTATTATTATTATTATTATTATTATTATTATTATTTAAGGTGAAATTTTACAACGATAGTTCCCTTTCAGGGGAACTGCGTCCTCTAGGGGTCGCTATGGGGAACGCCTCGTCGTGACCCGTGTCTGAAGCATACATTCAAAAAACACCAACAACATGTTGGCCGGCGACAGCCATGACGTCACTACCGGTGCGACTATTAGTATAAATAGGCGCCGGGAGAACACATCACCCACTTCTTCGTCTTCACTGACTGTTTTGTTTGAAGCGTGCATTCCGTGGTAAGAGCGATCTTTCTTCCTTCATTATGGCGAGCACTAGCAAGACGTTTAGAAGATGTGTGCATCCGTGTCATCGTTATTTGACACCTGATGACACACATGATCTTTGCGTCTTTTGTTTGGGCGAAGAGCACGCACGCGATGTCCTCGAGGGGGCAATCTGCGTTAACTGTGAGCGTTTTTCGATGAAAAAGCTCCGCTCTCGTTTGTCTCTCTTTTCGAGGAAAGAGGGGCAGCCATCTGCTTCCCGCGATTCAGGTCCCGCCGCTGCTGAGGCATGGAGGAGAAGGAGCTCGTGGGGATCGCAGGTGGATCTGGCCGATGAGTTTAAAGAGGGGTTTTCCCTCTCTCGCTCGTTGGCTGTGGATGAGAGTGAGCCGCTGGAGGATGATGTTATTTCCCTAACATCGTCTGATCCAGGGGCCAGTGCTCTGCTGGGTTCGGCCCAAGAAGAGCAGGAGATGTTTGAGGAGGGCGAAGAAGCTGAGGCCGAGCCCTCCCAATCCTCCTACCCTGCGTATGATGAGCTACTGGAGGTTATGGATCGCGCCACGGTGAGGCTTGACTTACAAGTGTAAGCGGGCCAGGAAGGTGGCGCTGCGAGGTCGTCTCGACGAGCGTTATCTATCTGACCATAGCCTCCCAGCTCCCAGTCTAGAGGTGATCCAGACGAGGCATTCCCAACGCTCTCGTCCGGACCAGAGTGATACCTGGACATCTACTCATCTCCCTCGGGCGGTTTA
>NW_015547735.1:199774-200166 GCF_001515605.1 Sinocyclocheilus anshuiensis
CCTCACGCATCCATCGATTCCAGCATACGAGTTATGCCAACATCAAGGGGATGCGCGAAAGCGGTTATGAGAATATGCCCCCGGTAGAAGAGGCGCTGGCCAGCTATCTCTCTATGGGTGAGACATCTTCTCTTAAAACTCCCTCCTTGTCATCTAAGCCCCTTCAGGATACATCTCGCTTAAATGCCAGGGCATACGCAGCCGCAGGTCAGGCTGTCGCTTCGTTGCACACGATGGTGGTGCTTCAGGCGTATCAGGCTGATCTACTGAAAGACCTGGATAAAGGCGAGGGCCTTTCTCCCGATGAGGTAGCTGAGTTGCGCCGCACCACAGATCTCACTCTCTGTGCTACTAAGCATGGCAGCTATAGTAGGTATTGAGAGACATCTGTG
>NW_015547735.1:200450-201001 GCF_001515605.1 Sinocyclocheilus anshuiensis
GGGTTTAACATCTGCCCTTATCTTCCCCTTCCTAATTCCCCTGTAACCACCATCTCTCCACCTGACCGAGGTTAAGTAGGAACTTCCTGCATTACAGTCTCCTATGCTGGACCTATGATCTTTCGGTTGGTTCTATGGATTCATAGTAACCACCTTACTGATGGTCCGGACTAGAGGCTTCTTCGGGTCGCTTCTTGAATGGGGCTCCTGTGCGGGAACCATGGTGGGTGAGTATGATCCATTTTTATAAAAATATATATTTAATACGCTGGTGGTTGTGTGTATTCCATCTGCAAGCTTTCTTTGCAGTGTTTTCCGGGACCTGTGTGTTTCTGTCCTTTTCTAGGGTAGGTCCTCGGTGAGCACCCCCTCTGCTGGGTTCAGCAACCGGGTGCTCGACTTGCAGTGTTTATTTCACTCGTTGATATATGTTCAGATGGTACGATAAGCTGAGTTTCGGCTTCATACTTCCTGGATCATGCGGCCAGGTCACAGGCTTCTGCGGGAGCCTTCTTGATCATCAGGCCCCCGGCACGGCACTGCAAAATTTC
>NW_015547735.1:201492-201820 GCF_001515605.1 Sinocyclocheilus anshuiensis
TCGAGCGGGAAGTATAGGTGGCATTTGCGAGAACCTTCTTGTGTAATGCTGTCTCAGGCAGTGCTCCCCTCGTCTCAGAGGGTTGTATTTGAGCTTGTCTCTCCCGTTTGGCTCAGCACTTCCAGGTATCTGTGAACAGATGCTTGGGAAGCTCTTAAATCCATGCTATGGTAAGTGCACACGCTAAGCTTTGTACACTTTCTGAAATCCACATGGTGGTGAGTGTGCACGCTGAACACTTTGCGCACTTTCTAAAATCCACATAGTGGTAAGTGGGCACATTAAGCTTTGCGCACTTTCTAAAATCCACATAGTGGTAAGTGTGCAT
>NW_015547735.1:202228-206209 GCF_001515605.1 Sinocyclocheilus anshuiensis
TAAAACCCCGGTTCCGCCTTGGGCACCACTCCTCCTATGTATCCTCTGGATACCTACTTTAACAGAGTGTTGCTACTAGGGGTCTATTGAGACATTTCCTTCAGCAAGCTCATGCAGAGCAAGCGGTAGACAGGCCAAGACTTAGTATGATTCTAGGCTCTTGGTCGTATCCCCTTAAAGAAATCCATTTGATTCCAAGCCTGGAGTTCTACCCCGGGCCCAGGAGTCTGGCCCTAACAGGTAAGTTTGGGTATGTAGCCTAGGTCTTTGGCCGTAGGGGATAAAGTCACGGACAAGCCGTCTGACGTCCCAGGGGCAACTCACCATAAAGTTGGTACTTAGTGCTCGCCATGGTTCTGGCCCGCATTCCCCTCAGCATGGCGGCGTGGGTATACCGTTCCCCATAGCGACCCCTAGAGGATGCAGGTATTCCCTTAAAGGAATCTATTCCTGATTCCAAGCCTTGAGCTCTACCCCGGGCCCAGGAGTCTGGCCCTAACAGGAAAGTTTTTTGGGGTATGTAGCCTAGGCCTTTGGCCGTTGGGAATAATGTCACTGACAGCCATCTTAACGTCCCAAGGGCAACTCCCATGGCAATATGGTAGAGTTGGTACTTAGTGCTCGCCATGGTTTCTGGCATGCACTCCCCTCAGCATGGTGGCGTGGGTATACCGTTCCCCATAGCGACCCCTAGAGGACGCAGTTCGAAGTTCCCTTGATAGGGAACATCTCAGGTTACGTATGTAACCATGTTTCCCTGAGTAGGGAACGAGACACTGCGTCCTCTATTATTTTGATGAATATTTTTTATTTATCAATAATAATAATTAATAGTTTTTTATAGTCATAACAATGTATAATCACAAAACAAACAAACAAACAGAGCAAAGCTTTTTTTCCCTATTTTAAAATCGCATTTTAAAATTAGTGATAATATGTTGAAATCCGTGTATTGCTATATTAAGTTTGTTGTTGTCCACCGAATTAATTCACTTTTGTTTTGTGTCAGATAATGTTCTTTAATGCTTTTAAATTGTATAAAATGTATAATCTAATAATATTTTTGCAAATCATTATTTTGATATGCATTGTGGTTTAGCACTTGATTCAGCTTTTAGTTATATTCGTTTATTTTGCTGCTACTTATTAGTCGCTTGTAGTTAACTACTTTTTCAAATGCACAATGTTGACATGAAAAATACAATTCAATGTTAATTTTGTGTTTTTTGATAATCTATAGCACTGGGATGTACATCACAATATGGAAGATGTTATTGTTTTTTTAGTAATATAATCAATGATTGCTTTAGTGCTTGTTTTTTGATAATTGCAGGTTGCATTAAGGTTTAACTTCAGTGCTGATTTCGGCTTGTGTAAAACTGCAGTGCTCACAGTTTTGGTGAAACAGAGGAAGGTGTCAGCAGATTTTGGACATTGAACACAATTGCAAATGACAGAGGTCAGAGGTCAACAAGAGCAGGCTCATGTGATTGAAGCTGGATGTTTAATATGGTATATATTGTAGAATATACATCACATTTTTCAAAATCTTATTTTATTTTTTATTTTTTTTTAAACAATGCTTTACAGATGCATTGTGCTTCATATTATTTGGCTATTTAATTTTTAATTTAGCTAATTTTTGTTACTTGAAATTTCAGTAAAATGTTAATTAAAATAAAATAAAATATAAAAAACTAAAACTGATATATAAAGTGATTTAAAAAACTGTATAGACATTTAAAAACAAAACAAAACAAATCAAATCAAAACAAAACAAAACAAAACAAAAAAACCTACTAAAAATGACAAAAACATCATAAAATTACTAAAACTTGAACGAAAATGAAAATGTAAAATAAAACCTTGTCATATGAATTATGTAGAGCTGAGATGTATTATGCTTCATCTTATTTGGTTATTTACTTTTTTATTTACAATTAATTTTTGTTACTTTAAATAAAGTTAACATTAACTGGACATTTTTTTTTACAAAATATGCTAGTTGCCAAGGCAACATCTCGTTTTTATTTAGTTTAACTTGATGTCTAAAATAGCTAAAGCTAAAACTGCAATACATATGTATAAAATATATATAAAAATGACAAAAATATAAAATTACTAAAACTTGAACTAATTTTAAAATGAAAACAAAAATAAAATAATACTTATAAATGTCATGTGAGTGATGCATAGCTGTAAATGTAATGAAAATATGGTCTGTATTGCAGAATATATGTAATTTTTTCATAATCTTGTGAAAAAAGGCTTCAGAGATGAATTGTGCTTTATCTTTATTTGGTTATGTACACACAGCAAAAGGTCAGATTATTGATAACAAATGACCGAATCAGTCTGACATATGGTGTAAAAAAACAAAACAAAACAAAACAGCTTTAAATTATAAAACCGTTGAGTTTTATTCATACATGTATTACTTATGGCCAAAAATAGCTATTCGCTATCTAATGTGCTTAAGCTTCTGTATTTAAAAACGGCCATAAAACAACAAACTCCCTAGTGTCGTCTTTATCATAACATTTACATTAATTCATTCCAAAGCGATTGTAAGGATGAAAGAACCTCAGATACTTTCTATATGAAAGACCTTGTTCTTCCATCTTCCTGCAGATATAGTTCAGTAGCTCAAAAATGCATTTTCTGTTCAGATTTTCTGATCCAGGAGATACTCTGGTTGCTCTTTTCCATGCAGTGAACATAAGCTCTTAAGCTTCAAAAACATAGAAAAGCACCATAAATGCATAATCTCATAACATGTATCGTAACATTTGTGCATATGACCCAAGTCTTCTGAAGTCACACAGCTAGTAGCCAAATGTTATTATGAGTTTGAAAATTATTATTATTACACTCTAAAGAATGCTGGGTTAAATACAACCCAGTCCCTATTTTACCCAGCACTGGGTTGTATTTAACCCAGCATTTTTTAGAGTGTATTATTGAATGACAGTCTGTTGCTCACAAAAACCAGTATATTTCAGAAATCACATAGACAACTTTATGGTATATGTCTTTATATATGTAGAGGCTCAGTCTGCTTTGCTTTCATTATATAGAAAAGAGAGGCTATGCGAATACTAAACAGATTTTAAGAAAACAGATTTTTCCCATTTCGGAAAATTTGGAATATAATGAGTCATGATTAGTGTTGTTTATAAATTTACACACACACACACACACACACACACACACACACACACACACACACATACACAAGTAACTCAATTAAACTAATTGTAATGCCGGCCAACGAGTTGGTGTTTTTTCAATGTATGTTTCAGACACGGGTCACGACGAGGCGTTCCCCATAGCGACCCCTAGGGGACGCAGTGTCTCGTTCCCTACTCAGGGAACCATGCTTACATAAGTAACTTGAGACGTTATTTATTTCACAAGTAACTAAATTATTTATTTAATATAATAAGTAACTAAATTAGTTATTTCATGTATGTAATAAGTAACTAAATTATTTATTTATATATGTAACTAATTTATTTAGTAAGTAATTAAACCATTTATTTATTTCATAAGTAAATAAATTAGTTATTTATACAAGTTACTAAATTATTTATTTATTTGATAAGTAACTAAACTTACCACATTTTATTTAGTTGCTTATTGAGTTAATTATTTATTGAGTTATTAATTCCATAATTTAGATCTAGAATTTAATCTTCTCTAATTTTAGAGCTTAACAGCCTCGATCCCCTTTGCTTTCATTATATGTGAATACTAAAGAGATGCGAGTTTGAAAAGGTGTTTTTCACAAACAAACTCTGAGCTCTTCACCAGAAGCATCTTAAAGGGTTAGTTCACCCAAAAATTAAAATTAGGCTGTGTTTTACTCACCCTCAAGTCATCCTAGGTGTATATGACTTTCTTCTTTCAGATGAATCCAGTCGGAGTTTTATAAAAAATTGTCCTGGCTATTCCAAGCTCTATCATTGCAGTCAGCGGGTG
>NW_015547735.1:207560-207784 GCF_001515605.1 Sinocyclocheilus anshuiensis
TGAGGCATCCTAGGTGTATATGACTTTCTTCGTTCAGACGAATCCAGTCGGAGTTTTATTAAAAATGGTCTTTGATCTTTCAAGCTGTTTAATGCCACTCAGCGGGTGTTGCAGTGCTTGCTCTCACTGTTGTACATGGAAGCAGCTCCAGAAGGATGAGTTCAGCGCTGCGCATGCGCCGGTGAGTCTCGTGAAAACCAACGTTTGTTAACAGGAGCAAAGGA
>NW_015547735.1:207966-212699 GCF_001515605.1 Sinocyclocheilus anshuiensis
TTATATAACTCCGACTGGATTCGTCTGAAAGAAGAAAGTCATATACACCTAGGATGCCTCGGGGGTGAGTAAAACGTAGCCTAATTTTCATTTTTGGGTGAACTAACCCTTTAAATGCACAGTGAGCGTCAGGTAAAGACACCTGCCAGGTTTCTTAAGGGATGCCAGTAAATGATTTAGACAGACTAATTCTTCACATTATTCATGTATGGAAACATTGGAATTCATTCACTTTCCAATTAATGAAGCATGAATTATTCAGCAGAAATGAAGCTGGAGGTGTTTCACGGAATCGTGTGAGATTCCTGCGCGATCTTCTTATGTCGTCATTATTCCAGCTGAAGCTGTACTTCATTATAACGTGAAAAATGAGTCAGCAGCACCTCCTGTTTCTCTTGCTTCATTTGTCAGGCCGTAAATCATCTGTGTTTCACTACGGGCATCAATCACATTGCACGCTTGGAACAGTCATCACTGACAAAAAATAAAGTGTGTCACACTTGAGTGTTTTCGGGGTCACAGAGGGGGTGAGGTTACATTTTTTTTTATCGTCGAGTAAAAGCAGCAGTTTATGCTGTATGTGAGGTTTCTCTGGTGTAATAACCTTGCAAATGACTTTCATTTGCATCTTAGTGGATATACATGAAGCTGTGGCTTTAAAACTCTAATTATGAGAAAGATGTGTTTTTCTTAAAGGAATAGTTCAGCCAAAAATGAAAATTATCTGAAAATGTGCTCGTCCGAGATCAGGATGAGTTTGTTTCTTCATCAGATTTGTAGAAATGTAGCATTGCATCAGTGTCTCAGCAATGGATGCTCTGCAGTGAATGGGTGCCGTCAAAATTGAGAGTCCAAACAGCTGATAAAAACATCACAATAATCCACAAGTAATCCACAGCACTCCAGTCCATCAGTTAACATCTTGAGCTGAAACAAATCCAGCATTAAGACGTTTTTAACTAAAATACGAGTCCATAATCCATAATAACGCTTCCTCCAGTGAAAAAGTACATCTCCTGCAAATTGGTCAAAATTATAAACATATTTAATAAATAAACACGTGTGGAGCTGTCGATGAAGGATAGCCTTTTTCTTCACTATTAATGTCATAAATCTAAGCTTTAAAGAAATAGTTCACCTAAAAATTGTAGATGAGTGTGTTTCTTCATCAGGTTTGGAGAAATGTAGCATTGCATCAGTCTCAGCAATGGATGCTCTGCAGTGAATGGGTGCCGTCAGAATGAGAGTCCAAACAGCGGATAAAAACATCACAATAATCCAGTCCATCAGTTAATGTCTTGAGAAGACAAAAGCTCAGAACATTTGCTAACAATAACATTCTTTGTCTTAATAACATTCTCATTATTTATACATCATTCATGGAACGTTTTTCTTAAACATTTTAGTTGGACAACTCTTTTAAACATGAATACTTACTAGTTTCAGAAAACATTCAAAAGTAGCTTTCCTATATATATATATTTTTTACTAAATAATAAGAACGTTTCCTTAATGTTTTCTGTAACATTCACATAACCCCCCGCCCCCCCATTTTTCTAACATTTAATAAACTGTAGCTTTTGAGCAGAAATAACATTTTTAATAATGAGAACATTAAAGAAACATTCTAAGAATATAATTTTAATAGCTGTTTAAACGCTGCTTGATCTGTGCAGATTTCTCTCCTGATTCAGACCAGAACACTTTTTCACTGGAGGAAGAGTTATTATGGATTATGGACTCTTAATGAACGCCTTAATGCTGGATTTGTTCCAGCTTTTGTCTTCTCCAGATGTTAACTGATGGACTGGAGTGCTGTGGATTACTTGTGGATTATTGTGATGTTTTTATCAGCTGTTTGGACTCTCATTCTGACGGCACCCATTCACTTCAGAGCATCCATTGCTGAGACACTGATGCAATGCTGCATTTCTCCAAATCTGATGAAGGAACAAACTCATCTACAATTTTTAGGATAACTATTTCTTTAAAGCTTAGATTTATGACAGTAATAGTGAAGAAAAAGGCCATCCTTCATCAACAGCTCCACACGTGTTTATTTATTAAATATGCTTCTGCGTGTTCCTTCATTTGATACGCCTCCAAATAGGAAAGCGTTTGTGTGCGTTCATCCCGTAAACATGATCATTACGACTTGACTGAAGGCTGGAAAAGTGCAAGTCGGCACCGTTGGGAGAAATCCAAAGCCTTTAATTAGACCGTACACTTGCTAAGATACAAGCCGGCGCTCAAATACATGCATTATCTCAGAAGTGGATGGATTTGGATGCTGCATCTTCTATTTATTTTTTTTCAATGACTTGATGTATTTTCTGGCACCTGCTGAAATACCTGCTCTTAAATTGTCTCTCTGCGGCTTCATCAGCCTCGATGGCTTCTCTTGGCAGTGTTTGATTTTCAGCTGTGTGTTTTGCATGTTGTTATCGCTCCTTTCAGTGTAACACAAGAGTCCATCACCACCTGTAGTGCCAGGAAAAATACACACTTACAGTCCATTTTCCAGACTGGAAACATGCCATCATTTACTGAGAGTTTACATCATCATTTGCAGTTTGCAGGGAGATTTTTACTGAAAATGTGGCTTGTTTTGAATGAGCTGTGATTCTTGACTGAAATAAGCATTGTCATGTCTGTCCTGCAGAGTTTACATCAGTGTTATTTTAGTATCAAGATACTGTTACATGTTTTATTCATATTATGAATTTGCTTTTATTTTATTTTTGTACATTTTCAAAAAGTTTTAGTAATTTTGTTTTTATTGTTAGTTTTAATATTGTTTTTTAATAATTTTTTTATTTCAGTTTAGCTTGAATTATTTTAGTACATCAAATTAAACTAAATGAAAATGAAAAATGTTGCCTTGCAACTAGCTGAATTATAATTTTTTTTAAAATTTAATTTTAATTTTTGTATTTAATTTTATTTTACTAGTTAAAGTTTATTTTAAGTAACAAAAATGTTTAGTTAACTATAACCCTGGTTTACATCTGCAAACATACTTGTCAATAAAATCGATCCATACAGGAATCATTGCATGTTTGCGACCCAAATTTTACTCTTTTTTTTTTTCTTTTTCTTGAATGTATTTATTAATTATTAGCATTCTCCTAGTAACAAAAGGTCAATATATTCTTATTTGAAATGTTTTTTGTTGCATAATGTGCAGTTTTTAAAAAATATTATTATATGTTATTTTAAAATATAGTCAACAGCGTAGCAGGTTTTTATCAACTAAAACTCAAACTATAAACTAAAGCTAAAATATTTAATGAAATAATTCAGCTAGAATTGTAGAAATTAAATAAAATTGCTAGTTAGAAATAAAAAATTAACTAAACTGAAATAAAAATAAGTTCAACCTTAAAGTGAGTGTGTGTGAGTGTGTATGTGTATGTGTGTGCGAGTGTGTGTGTGTGAGCGAGTGGGTGAGTGTGTGTGTGAGAGAGAGAGAGAGAGAGAGAGAGAGAGAGAGAGAGAGAGAGAGAGAGAGAGAGAGAGAGAGAGAGAGAGAGAGAGAGAGAGAGAGAGAGAGAGAGAGAGAGAGAGAGAGAGAGAGAGAGAGAGAGAGAGAGAGAGAGAGAGAGAGAGAGAGAGAGAGAGAGAGAGAGAGAGAGAGAGAGAGAGAGAGAGAGAGTGTGTGTGTGTGAGTGTGTATGTGTGTGAGTGTGAGTGTGATTGTGTGTGCGAGTGAGTGTGTGAGTGTGTGTGTGCGAGTGAGTGTTCGAGTGAGTGTGCGAGTGTGTGTGTGTGTGTGCGCGGGTGCGTGCGCGCGCGAGCGAGCGAGCGAGCGAGTGTGAGTGTGAGTGTGTGTGTGTGTGAACACAGGCTGTGATCGGGTCAGTGTAGATGTGCTGGTTTGCGCTGTGTTTACTACTCTAAGGGATCGGTCTTTTCCTAACCAGCTAATTAATTCACAGCAACGCGCGGCGGTGAACGGGACGCTTTAATCTCCCTGAGATGTCATTGTGTTTGTGTAACTAACAGTGCTAAATCTTCATTCGCCACACATAAATAAATGAATTAACTTGAGGAGGGAAAGTAAATTGTTTCCAGAGCTTCTAAAAACCTTACAGAAATACCAATCAGATCCCCGGGCGTCACGGGTTTGTGCCACCGCTGTGAGAATAATACAGATAATTAAGATGCACAGAGAGGCAGAAATTCAAGGCAAACATCTCTGCAGACGCGACTGAAGAACGAGACCCTGCACAACAGTCACTGCTTCATTTTAAGGGCGACACTGTTATATTAGCCAGAATAATAGTCAACATGGAGAACTGAGAGTTCCCTTTCAGTCGGTCACTCTTGACGTCACGTCGGATGACCGACGAATTGGGATCTCGCTTAGAGAGACCAATCTACTTCGAGTGTAAACTAAACGAGCCAATGCACATTGGCATGCGATTATTGCATCCAGCTGCTGCTGATCACAGCGTGAGTATAAGTAGGCAGCAGATGCAGCGCATATTCAGCTTTTCGCTTCGGAGCCGAGCGGTTCTATCGTTCTGCTCCTGACCTAAGTCTACGGTAGTGAAAACTAAAGTCAAGCACGCTCTTCGTGGGCTCTCGTTCTGGTGTTACGGTGCTTCAGCGGCGGTGGTTTTCCCGTGTCGAGTGGGTTGTACACAACAGGCGGCACTACCCCTGTGTGTGTTGCAGACGGCCATCTCCCCTGTGCGCTTCAGCACACTAAAAGAGCAATTTCCATCTAA
>NW_015547735.1:212793-225909 GCF_001515605.1 Sinocyclocheilus anshuiensis
AGTGGATGCCATCACCCTGGCTTATCAGGCACAGGGTGTGCCCTGCCCGTTCAGGTTGCGAGCTCACTCAACTAGAAGTGTTGCATCCTCCTGGGCGCTGGCTCGTGGCACCTCGCTGGCAGATATCTGTAGAGCTGCGGGCTGGGCGACCCCTAACACATACTCTGTTCTCACCTCAAACGGGTAGAAGCATTGAGGGGCCCCGGCTTCGGGTCGGCTCGCAAAAACCACTCCAGAGAGTCCATATAGTAGACCCCGTTGAGACGTCTCGGTTACGTATGGTAACCCTCGTTCCCTGAACGTCCCGTCGCCACAGCTCCTGTACCACCGCTGAAAATACCTCCTCAGCGAAAACCTGAATATGCGCTGCGTCTGCTGCCTACTTATACTCACGCTGTGATCAGCAGCAGCTGGATGCAATAATCGCATGACAATGTGCATGGGCTCGTTTAGTTTACACTCGAAGTAGATTGGTCTCTCTAAGCGAGATCCCAATTCGTCGGTCATCCGACGTGACATCTCCGTTCCCTCCTTCAGGGAACGAGGGTTACCATACGTAACCGAGACGTTTTATTGACTACTTATATATTTTTAAAAATATATATTTTACAGTGCAAAAAAACAAAAACAAATACAAATAATTGGTGTAGAAACAATTTTCACTCAAATTGCTAGTAAGTTTCACAAGTAACAATGCATTAAACATTACGTTTTTAAGTAGAAAGACTGAAATTGTATTTTCTTGTAAATACTCTAAAAATATTTGTTTTATAACTTTAAAAATATTTTTTAACAGTGCATTAATATACTGGGGGGGAAAAATGGTGTTGAAACAATTTTCACTCAGAAACTGCTAGTAAATTTCACAAATAATTACAAAGAAAAGTAACAGATGTGAAAATGTTAAGTAGAAAAACTGAAATGGTATTTTCTTGTAAAACATATTCCAGCAATCTCTATTTAAAACTTCAAAAATAATTTTTACATATGTATACCAATATATTTTTTAGTGCATTTACACATTTTTCAGACACTTTTATCCATTGCTTTCAGTGTGTACGTTTTACTCGTTTATGCATTCAGAACATGCATTAATGGAAACAGATGGTGTACATGTTACAAGAAAATAGTACTTCAGTTTTTATATATAGAAATTCCCCATTCAATTCAATGTGTTATTTAGAGTTTCTTTTTGTAATTGTTTTGTGGAACTTAGCATTTTCTAAGTGAAAATTGTTAAATGTCACCTAAATTTGTTCAAAGTAGATTAAAAGCTATTTGAAACAGTTTTCGCTTGCTAATAAATTTTACAAATTATAAAAAAAAAACTTTGTTTTTAAATAAAGATGAATTTTTTAAGTACAATTTTTTAAATATTTTCTTGCGAAATGTTCTCCAATAATCTTTATGCACAACTTCGAAAAGCGTTTACAGTGTGTAAATGTAACTGTGGCAACTGTAGTTGTTTAATATGAAAACAAATCTCCAAAAAGCTGGTTGTGCAGGATCAAGTTGTATTCCACCGTAGCTGAAATATACAGAGATCAATCAAATATAAAATTAATGTAGTGCAGCCTCAGCGACGCCGGCGTCCAACCGCAGACAGCGAGGTGAAGTAATCTGGTCTAATAAAGTCATTCAGCTATTGAGTTATTGGCGAGTTTCTCTGTTCACACACATTCACTTTCATATAAAAAGCCACGAGGCAAAATATTGTGCGTCAACATGATCCTGTCGATAATAAAGAAAAACTGAAAGCTTTTGAGAAATGCAGGACTTGAGATGGCTTTAAGGCGTGAAAATATTTATTCACTTTAATGACGAGGCCCTTTATTGACTTTTCTAGAAATCTAATATTCAGCCGGCGAGCCTGTGAGAATCTCGTAATGCAATTTCAGATGGATCTAGGGGACAATAAACATTTATAACTTTCCACACAGTGTCTGTTCATTGAAAACTTTTTTTTTCATATGATCTTCTCAGTTGGTTTTTGTTTAGAAAGAAAAACTCTGGTTAGAAAGAAAAAAAAAATTTTTTTTTTTCTTCTGTGGAAAACAAAAGTAGTTGTTCTGAGAAATGTGTCAGTGTTTTTGTAAATGCAATGAAAGTCAATGGGGTCCAATGCTATTTTGAAAATGTTCTTTGAAATATGGAAAGAAAAGAAAGTTATACAGATTTGAATGACATGAGGGTGAGTAAATGATGACAGAATGAACATTTTTGATTGAATGATCCCGATCCGAATTAATAGTTTGTTGCAGTGATATTATAGCTAACTAAATATAATTATAGCGACTAAAACCATAAAAACATTTTTTGTTACTTGAAATAAATGTTTACTGAAATAAACTATAAAAATATATTTTAAGCAAGGCAACATTTCTCATTTTCATTTAGTTTAACTTGACATACTAATATAACTAAAACTAAAACTGAAATAAAAATGAATAAAAACGATATAAAACAACATATAAAAACAACAAAAACCCAAAAAAGACAAACACACAACATTGCTGTAAACTTTAACAAAAATTAACATGAAAGCAGAAAATATGAAAAATAAAATCTAATTTAAAATATTAACCAAATCTATAATACTATCTTAATGATACCAAAATAACACTGGTTTGTAGTAGCCAGTGTATTAATACAAGACACCACAGGCACAAAAAAAATTCATGCACTGGTCAGTTTTTAGATTTTTGGCTATATATAACATGTTTTTTCAGACTAGTGGAAATAAAACATTCAAAATGCATTTTTTTTATTGCTCTTTGTATATTTAGGTCTGTAGATTTCAATTCCAGTGCATATCTTTAAGTGTTTATTTCCCCTTACATTCACCAAACTTCAGTTTTATTCCTCTCTATATTCTGAAGGTTTTTACTGAGGGGTTTAGTAATATATCATTCACACTTGATTTATACAATATTTCATTCCTAAAAAAACAGCCGAAAAATTTTTTTTCTGTCTGTTTAGAGTATTTTCTGATTCGTGGAGGAATAAAAATAGAAATCCAAAACACCAAAACCTCTATCTATAATATGTAAACAAAATCAAGCAAGAATTTTCAACCAATGTTCAGTTTAGTGGGAAGAAAACATCAAAAATACACATTTAAGTCTTTGTTTTATTGCACTTTATGTATTTGTGTCTGTTTATTTAAATTCCAATCCATATCTTTAAAAGTTTTTTCTCCACTTCAGCAGTACTTACATACACTAAATCTTAGAGTTTTATTCCTATCTATATTTTGAAGGTTTTTACTGAGGGGTTTGTTCATATATTATTCACACTGATTTATATAACATTTTATTCCTAAAACGGCTGAAATATATATTTTTCTGTCTGTTTGCAGTTTTTTTCTGATTTATGGAGTGATACAAAGAAAAAATCCAAAATCCCTTCTGTAAAAACCTTTAACTCTAATATGTCAACAAAATCAAACAAGAATTTTGAACATGGCTATATCTGATTTTCAGATCTATATTCTGGAAACATGAAAATTAGTGCATATTTAAACATAACATTTCATAAAATTTACAATTAAAAAAATGTTTGCAGTTCTTAATGGGGAAGAATGGTGATATATATCCGTTAAGTTATATTCACCTGTAGTGTGTTGCCCTAAATCTATTTCTATATTAAAAATAAATGAATCAAGTAACTTCATTAAGATCTGGTCTACTGGGTTAGTGAAAATAAGACCAGTCTAATGTGATAAAACACAATACTCCAGTTGATATTCATTCATTTGTGATTTATTTTTTAAGCTCTGAACAAAATAAAGAGCACAAAGTAAGAAAGTCTCTGACTCTGAAGATATGGAGAAGAATTACAAGAGAGCTTGTAATTAATTTTCAACTAATTTTCAGAGAAAGTTGCTCAAGGAAGGTAAATTTGTTGCTTAAAGACGTTGTGATGTCATTGCGTAATCACGACGCAAAATTGTGGGACAACATCAAATCTCTATATTTTATATACATTAATTTAGATTTGTTTGTAAAATAATATGCATAATATAATATTAAATATATAAATAACTGTATTTTTAAATACATTGAATTATTGAACACCTACACATTTTTGAATGATTACAATTTAATAGCTAGTAAACTAGTAATACTACAAATTCTCAACAATTATGCTTTAAGCAGTGTATTAGTAGTTAGTTAGTATGCTACACTCTAAGAAAAGTCTGTAAAAATAGGGCACAATCTACTATGTTAATATGAAAGAATTTTCCGTATTGGTTTTTTGCATTTTTTTTAAATTACGCATTGTGTTTTCGGGGTTACAATGGATAATGTCTTGGAAAATTACAAGTATCTTTTCCATTTTTCTTACAGCGTACTAACTGATGAACAATTGCAAGTACAAGCTACTAACAAAGTGTATCATAAATGAACAATTATTCAATTATTCAATTATTATTATTATTAAATTGAACAATTGCAAATAGCAGCTAACTCAATTCACGTGATGTGTGTAGTGCTAGGCGTCTTTGGTTTCCTCGTTTTGTGTAATTTGGATAGAAAATGTGTGCCTTTTTATTGTCTGAGCCACTTATCAAAAGTTGCTAAATAAATGTTAAAAATGGCTAAATTTGGAAGAAAAAGTTGCTAGGGTAGTCTGAAAAGTTGCTAAATTTAGCAACAAAATTGCTAAGTTGGCAAAACTGCGCTGAATGCCTTCAGACTATATCAGAAAGTAATAACATTGCTCTGCACAGGCAAAAACATCTCAATGACTGAGACCTGAGAAGCTTTTCATGTGTGGCTGTTGTCAGTTTCACGGCAGGAGGCCCAAATTAATACGTCTCTTTCAACTCTTTTGCCTCTTTTTCTTGAGAGAAGAAGGAGTGCGGAAAGCTCGTGAAATGAAATGAAGTTTGCATTCGGTCTAATTTATTATCGCGAGCACCCACGTTGTGTACGGATTGCTTTTATTCCCATATGTAGCACACATGGCCGCTCGCCAAAACCACGGGGAGTTTCTCATTGTAAAGACTCTGGCTTAATAGGCGCTGCTTACTAACTGATATTGGAAAAGAGGTTGAAAGCATAGGAGCAAATCAATAATAGTAAATGAGTGCAGAGAAAGACAAACACATCGGCATAATGAGCCCAGCAGGGACCGAAATAAGTATGACACTGATTCAACACGTGCTCCTGCGTTTGCACTGGGATTTTAAAGCTTAGGCCGTGTAAGATTTCAGCTTTAGTGGTTATTGCAGGTCATTCAGGTCATGCTCGACTGGCCGGAAACTTGATGTTGTTTGCTTTGCATTGAGAATGAGAATATGAATAAAAACTGTATGCTGTTCACTCATACTGGATTTTAAAGGATATTACAACATAATGTCCAGGAGTTGTTCTGGTGGAAGATTTAAGCATTAACTAAACATTTTATATGTTATAGCCTCACTGCAAAAAATGATTTTCTTACTTAGTATTGTTGTCTTGTTTTCTAGTATAAATATCTAAACATTCTTGAATCAAGATGCATTTACGTGACAAGTAAAATGATTTAAGATATTAAAAAAGTATCAAAATTTTGTTAGTTTTTGCTTAAAACAAACAAAGATACAGTATCTACCAATGGAGTAAGAAAAATAATCTTAATTCAAAGCTAAACAAGATTATTTTTCTTGCCCCACTGGCAGATATTTTTGCTTGTTTTAAGGAAAAACTAACAACATTTTGATATATATATATATATTTTTTTTTTTTTACAGAAAACAAGACATAATGTCTTAAGTCATTTTAGTTGTACAGTAAATGCATCTTGATTCAAGAACTTTTAGATATTTATACTAGAAAACAAGACAAAAAACTAAGTAAGAGAATCATTTTTTGCAGTGTACGGATGAAGAGAAAGATATACAGTATATAAGTTCTGTTGTTTAGCACTTTATTGCAAAGGCATAGGTTTGATTTTTGCATTGTTTTATCAAAATGATTGCTAGGGATAATTTAGTAGTGTCTGATATTGGATCATGTCACAGCATTTCTAAACTCTACACCCTTGAGAATCATAACAATCGACGTCTGACTTTGGAAAGTATAGTTCTCTGCTTAAATATGAAGAGATCAAACAACAGATTAATGAGTTACTCCAAATTTCACAAAAAGCTTATGGACGTGATTATAATATAAGTGAGACATTGAAGTGAGTTGCTGTTTTGGTCTCATCTGAGGAAGATTCATTCACTTGTTTGCCACACAGAGACATTTTGCTCAGATTTATTTAATTTTCATCTGATCTCATTTCGTAAGTGGCTTTTCTTTCTGTTTTAAAGATGTTTTATTTGGATTGTTTGACTACTCAAAGGGAAATATAGGAACATTTAACGTCAAATTGATTTGTGTTTCCTAATAGCTAAATTGCACATACATAAACAAAAATCTGGCTGTAAACCTCTTTTTTTTTCTTTATTCAAATTTGATTTAGATGAGTATATGGAAACTATCCAAAGTACTGTTCATCCTGAAACTGTGAAAACAGTGAAAACTGCATCATTATATTCATCCTATGTGTCCTCTTAAAAACAAAAACATGGTTACACTCTTAAAAATAAAGGTGCTTCAAAAGGATCTTCAAGCGATGCCATAGAAGAACCATTTTTGGATCCACAAAGAACCATCTCTTTCTTACCTTTTTATAATCTGAAGAACCTTCTTTCGCCACAAAGAAGCTTTTGTGAAACAGAAAGGTTCTTCAGATGTTAAAGGTTCTTTATGGAACCATTTAGACAAAAAGGTTCTTCTGTGGCATCGTGAAGAACCTTTATTTTTAAGAGTGTACTATGGTTAAACCATGGCAACCTCGAATTTAACATGGTTTTGCTGCATTAACCATAGTTTTTGTTTTTTTTTGGGTTTGTTTTATTTCAACTGTACTGCTTTATGGTTTGATGTTTTGAGCTGTTTAATCAAAAAAAGAAACCAAAAAAAAAAAAATTTCGCAATACACGCTCCAAAGTCCCGTTCTGAAACAAATGATTAGAAAATCCTCGATCTGAATCAAAAGATTCACAAAGCCGCTCCAAAGTTCCAATCTGAATCAAATGATTTGCGATCCGATTGGAGCATTTTGAAACAGTGAATCATTTTGCGATGCAATAGTTTAACCAGGGGCAGTTCTGGCGGGGGGCAGTGCCCCCCTGCCAACAAGCTGGCTGACTGAAATCTCTGGCTAATTATCTCATCAGAAACAACAAAGTGAAGATGTACGAATGTAAGTAAGATATTAATTTTACAGTGTAAACAGCTTTAGAGATTATTATGGGAGTTTTTGAGAGTGCTTGAATTCGCTGGACTGAAGTGAAAATGTTCTTTGATAGTGTAAACGTTCTTTGCTCTCTTTTTGTACAATGAAAGTGTTATAGGCTAATTAGTAACTTACAATGTTTTTATTAACTTCACATTAAATACAAAGTCAGTCGTATTAAATATATTTAATGGTATGACACCATATCTGGTACTTAAGTCAAAAGACGAATTTTTATGCAAAGTTAATAGATTAATACTATTAGGCTACTTTACTGGAGAACTAACATAATCTATAAAGGTGCAAAATGCATTTACTTGCACATATTTGAGAATCGAGATATTTCATCATATATTTTGGGAATATTAAAAAAAATAAAAAATAAAACTCCTGCTGAATAAAACATTAGACACCATTAGAACATTTGCAATGGCTTTACTGGTTATAATGGGACTTGTATTGCTTTTAAGGGAAACTGTAATGGACCCTGTGGGTTTCTACTGGTAATTGGTTGCCTTCTATTGGTGGCTTGTTAAAACCAATAAATCCTAATGGAATATGTCCCAAAACACACTACAGAAAACCATTTTTAATGGTTTTAATGGTTAAAAATTGATGGTTTGTAATGTTTGTAATGTTATTTGTTGTGGAAATCATTACAATTTTCTGTGATGGTTTTATTGTTTTTTTTTTTGGTGTTTTTTTCAGTAGAGACATAAGCTTATATCTGTTTGTGGCTGCTGTGTGTCATATGAAAAGCATGAGAGCCCCCCCCCCTTATTCATGCCAACTCAAAAATGATGCCTCTGACACTACATTACAAAATTATTTGTCAAATAAATGAAACATGATGAAACATTCATTTTAGTTGAAATTGTTATAGATTACATCTAGATTGCAGCGATACATGACATGGTGAAAAATGACTGAATGAATAATAGGCTACTTAAAGTAGTTTAAGATTAATTTTAAAATTATGCCCCCTAGAAGCACAAGTGGCCGCTGTCTGGCCCCCCCCAGTTACTGTGGTCTAGAACTGCCCCTGAGTTTAACTGATTCGGAGTTTCACCCGTCACTATACATGCTTTTTAAAATCACAATGTCGAAATTCGAAAATGAATGGCTCTTTATCTGTTTGTTTGCTAGTGAATCGCTTGAACTGAATGATCGAGGTCACGAGTTTGAATCAATCGGAGCGGTTCCAGCGTAAATGACTCACTTAATTGAATCAGTTTGTCTGTTCCTCGGTGTTGCCAGGGTCGTGGTTTTCCCGCACAATTGGGCTATTTTGAAAATGCAGTCGCAGGAAAAATTACAGAGCCGCGGGTTGCGGTTTTTTGGTCTACTTTTATAATGTACCGCAGCCGCCTAAAGTTTATCTATATACAAATAAATACGAAAATAGATCCTTTTTCTAATGTGTATTATGAAGAGACAGATGTCACATCACAAACTATTATATGAGTTTCACACACAGCAGAAAGTTTTAGTAATCATTTCATTAGACACAATTTTTTATGCTAAATTTGTATTAAATCTTTAAATACAAAATAAATTAAATGGAAAATAATTTAGGGGAAAATAAAATGAGTTCCATGGGGCATTAAATTAAAAGATGGCTTAAGTTATGTTTACATTCATTCTCAAGGTCTAAAAAACACATGGAAAGCATTTCTTTCCATATTAATGGTAAACTAATATTGTGATAAATATCGGTATCGTATGATATGAAAAAAAAAAATATTGTCATAATATTTCTGGCCATATCGCCCAGCCCTAATTTTAAATTTATCAGGAAAAGTGCTGAAAATCAAAGAAAAGTGGAAAATAAAAAATAAAAATAAATTACAGATTAAATAATTAAATATGGACATAGATATAAACAAATCTCGCTAAAATTCAAAACAGAAAAAAAAAAATCTAAATGTTTTTTTAAAGCGCATTAATGGGATAAAGCTGCTGTCAACTGTGATTGGTTGGGGCAAAAATTGAGCTAGTTTTCATTCCTTTTGGGGCGGGTTTTGAATAAGCTTTGGGCTGGAAATTGTTCTGGGACCTGGCAACCCTGCTGTTCCTGCTTTTCACTCCTTCAATCATGTTTACACGACACTGTCAGCACTACAACTAGCTTAGCTCGCTAGTTTTATGACATTAAGTGAAATAAGCGAAAAAAAGAATGATAAAATATCCATAATTCCATTCCAAAGATAACATCATCTGCAAACATATTCAGGCGAGGTAACCGGTTTACTGCTAACGAGTGAAACACTCAAAATAGTTTGAGTTCAATAGGAAATCAGTTGAAAGCATCCAGTCTCTCACACCATTGAAGTGAATGTTCAATTGATCTCTAGGCCTATATATTGTAATAAATACTAGAGAAATGATTGTTGAATGTGATTGTATTAGTCTATATAGAGTGATAGTCAATGTAAAAAGAGGAGATGAACACAAAACAGCAGAACAACATAAAGTTAAAGAGGGTGAGCTTTCTAATTCAGCTGAACTAACTAAATTAATAAACACATGAATTTGGGGGAAACATATTTCATCCTTAATTAAAAGGTATTTTACTCTGTGAATTTTACTTGTAAAAAACAGCTTGATTCTTGATTTATGTATATATAGAAGCACACACATGCGGTACATATTTTGAAAATATTTACATGTATATTTATATTCATATAATTTATATTATATATAAATTTATTATGTAAACATAACATATTTTTCTTAAATATATACATGCATGTGTTTGAATTTATATATACATAATAAATATACACAGTACACACTCATATATTATGTAAACAAAAACTTTTATTTTGGATGCGATTAATCGCGATTAATTGTTTGACCGCACTAGTGATAATTATTGATATCAAATGATTGCTCTTCTGTTGCTAGGGTGTTCACAGTAGCGTTGCCATGCTGTTGCTAGGGTGCTGATATGTGGTAATTAGTAAAGCTACATGGTTATAGATAGTTGCTATACTGCTGTAAAAGCATAGTATATTCATATGGAATCTCCTTCAAACAATATAAGAAGCTTTTTGGATGTTTGTGTCATTTTTCTGAACTCAACAAGACGCATGATTTGAGGCCAAGCGCTGCAGGACATGTGGGGTTTGTTGAGTGATAGCGGTAGTAATGCTTGACTTGGCTTTCGTTCCAGCAGGAGTGATGTGCTCTTGTTCATCACGCAGACGTTGCCCCATCTGTGATCCAGATCTGGATTGTTTTTCTGCTGTGGTTAAAAAAAATCATAGGAGGAAAAACATTCCCTGAGGAAAAACTCCACTTGACCCCTCCTGATATAACCCGGCGTGACTCGATCTGTCGGGCTCTCACATCGCTGGTGAGAAAAACATCATTAAAAGCCTCCGAGCTCCATTCTCTGGGGTCCTGAAGTACATAAATACATGTCCAATTTCTTTGTACTTTCAGCTGAACAGTGTAAATATCCATATCACAACCAAACCATCAGTGTAAACGAGTGTAAATTAAAGGTTTATAGTGTTTATTCCTACACTCTCAGAAAAAAGGTATAAAAGCTGTCATCATCCTTTCAAAAGAAACTGTTGTACCTTATTTTTTCAAATTCCATTTGTTCCATTTTAATTTTTTCTGGATTCTGTTTATTTCTATTTGAATTTTTCTGGACTCTGTTTTAAAAGTTAAACAAAAAGATAGTATCAAAAAGCATGTATAAATTGTGATCATGAAACTTACAATTTAACACTAATTTATTAAAAGTTTAACAAAAAGGACCCTTTTCAGGACCCTATGAAATCTGGTTTATTTTTTCCCAAATTCGGTTTTATGTTTTTCCAGAGTCATTTAGTTTCCGGTTTAAATTTTCTGGATTCTGTTTGGTTTCTGTTTAAATTTTTCTAGATTTTTGTTTTAATGGTTCAATAAAATTTAAAAAAACAAAAACGTCTCGGTTACGTATGTAACCCTCGTTCCCTGAAGGAGGGGACGGAGACGTTACGTCCCGTCGCCACAGTTGCTGTACCACCGCTGTACGGCCGGGGCCGGGAGTGACCGACTGAAAGGGAACATGTTTAAAACATTGCAATTATGAAACTGATTTAATTGAATTAGTTTTAAAAATGTATGTTTTTAGGGTCCTATGAAATCTGTTTTATTTTTTGACAAATTCCGTTTTATTTTTATTATTATTATTATTATTTTTTTTTTTCAGTTAACATTTTCTGGATTCAATCTTAATGGTTTAATACAATTTTAATAACCCCCCCCCACACACATTTAAAAAATGTTTTTTTTTTAATGTAAAAAAACATGTATTATTACTACATTTACAATTATTATTATTATTATTGTTTATTATTATTATTATTATATTTTTTTTTACAATAATAGGGCTTTGTTTTTCAGAAATTCTGTTGTGTATTTACATGTATTTCTGCTGTTAGATTAATCCATAGCGAGTACAAATGTCCATTGCAACCTTGATATGATATATAATATAGTATAATACAGTATTCAGTAAATTGTAAGCAACTGTCCCATTTGTTTCATTTGTATAAGTTTAGTAGATAGAATGCTGTTTCTAAATAGTCTCCTACTAAACTCATTATTTGATTGCAGTGCAACAGCTAAGACACTAATATAAAATGCCGCTCACAAGTTCATGCGTTCATGTTTTATACTGCATTCCTTTATATAGTATGCTGTACATTTACATTTAGTCATTTAGCAGACGCTTTTATTCAAAGTGACTTACAAAGTAGAAGCAATCAGACCAACGAGAGAGCAACAATACACAAGTGCTGTGACAAGTCTCAGTTAGTCTAGCACAGTGCACATAGCAACTATGTCTGAACTAGGGATGGCTCGATACCACTTTTTCAGAATCGATACCGATCCGATACCAAAAATTCTGAGTATCTGCCGATACCGATATCGGCACAGTGATATCGGCACACCGATCCGATACAGTGCAGTTTTTTTAATGAGTGTAGAATTTCTATACCTCAATGTGTAGGTCGATCATCACTCTTTTGTATGTTACACACAATCTACTAAATATAGACAGCTTCATTATAAAGAAAAAATAACAAACAAAAAAATATCATCAAAATCTATGACAAAAATACTATTATAAACTAGGTTAATGGATAATTCAGTAGCAAAAGTTACTCTAGAAAAATCATGAGTGCACAATAATTTTATAAAATCCTAAACTATTAGTGAAAAAAACAATACATTATTTAGTGGGTAAGTGAATGGGCTAAATCTGGTAGGCCGACACATTGCTCTTTGTATTGTTGTAAAATACATTCATGAAAAACAAGGATACTAAAGGCTACAAATACAGAGCGACTCAAAGCGCTTATGCGCATCCCGTGTGCAGAATGATGCGCTTGAAGCAACACGGAGTCGCAGCGCTCTGCATAGAGAAGTTCAAAGCACAAAGTGAAGAGATATTGATGTGTAGTGTATTAAATATGCGCGTTAGTTTATTGAGCCTTTTCTTTTAACAGTTTTAAATTTCAGTTACTGTACTCGTGACGAACAGTTCATAGTGCTCTCTACTCCAGTCTTGGGATCTAACCAGATATCCAGTAGAAATTTACACGATTTAGAAACAGCACGAAACTCCAGCAAGATAAATTAATTTTATGCAAAACCATTTATCTTTATTTACAGATCAAGTATAACATTAGGGACATTTAATCATCTTGGAGAGAGTTTAATCGTCTTGACTGTCATAACTGAACGTGACACACAGTTTGAATGCTGAATGGAGGATGACAGACAGCCGCTGCGGAGAGAAGAGTTTACGTGAACTTGACTTAAATATTCATCTGTACCTCA
>NW_015547735.1:226098-228835 GCF_001515605.1 Sinocyclocheilus anshuiensis
GGTCTGTAGTTTTCTAAAAGTGCTGGATTTAGAGAGGGTTTCTTAAGCAGTGGGGTTACCCGAGCCTGCTTGAATGCTGTGGGAAATGTACCAGAGTGAAGATAGGTGTTGATAATGTGAGTGAGCGCAGGTATAACTAAAGAAGAAATGACCTGAAGGAGGTGAGTGGGGATAGGATCAAGCGGACTGATACACACTAAGGTCAGTAGAGTGTTTTGATTTGCACCACTTCCTCTCTGCAGCCCTGAGTCTAGAGCGATGTGTTTTTATTGTAAATTTAAGTTAAGTCTGTAAAACCTAAAATGTTACTACCATATTTTTAACGGTGAAGTTCTGGCAACCACAGCTGTCGGTATTTTACCGTAAATGTCACAGATTTTTTTTTTTTACAGTGTAGGTTATGCCAAAAGGTGACCTGCGGAGGAGTGTGTGTCTCCGTTAGGGCCATGGGGTTGAGACTTGAATGAGTAGCAATAGATGAAAGAAAGTCTGCTTTGTTTACAGCAGACTGGCAGTTCCAGAGAACAATTGGAATGGTAAAGTAGTAGAGGACATAGGGACAGTACGAAGATTAGTAGGATTGCGCTGTAAATGTTAATGTAGTCTATATAGGCAGCATAAGGTGCATTATGCATGAAGCAGTGCACTAGTCTGAACATCCACACACTAGAATCCCACCTTTATTAAGAATCTGCTTATGCTGATTATGACGACTGACAGGAGGCGACAGCTGCTTTCAATCAAAGCCAATTACATTTGCTGTCAATCATGCGCAACAATAACAAAAGCAGTGACAACTGTTTGTCATTTCAAGGCGATTGCCGTCAACCAGATCTCCTCATTAACCAGCCATGGCTCTGATTTTAGGAAATGGAGGTTGTTGTTAACGCTGCTTGTGTCCTGAGGGGACGCAAGTATTATGATGTGATGAGTGATTCGGTTGGACAATTTCACGTTTCTTTTTCCCCTCTATATTGATTAGCTGCCATGATTCTTTAAAGAGGTAGTTCAGCCCAAAATTTAAATTTGCTGAAAATATCCTCACCCTCAGGCCATCCGAGATTAGGATGAGTTTGTTTCTTCATCAGGTTTGGAGAAATGTAGCATTGCATCAGTGTCTCAGCAATGGATGCTCTGCAGTGAATGGGTGCCGTCAGAATGAGAGTCCAAACAGCTGATAAAAACATCACAATAATCCACAAGTAATCCACAGCACTCCAGTCCATCAGTTAACATCTGGAGAACACAAAAGCTGAAAAAAAACCAGCATTAAGACGTTCATTGAGAGTCCATAATCCATAATAACGCTTCCTCCAGTGAAAAAATGTTCTGGTCTGAATCAGGAGAGAAATCTGCACAGATCAAGCAGCGTTTAAACAGCTCTAAACAAATATGTGGCTGGATTTTGATGTGAGAGACAACAGGGGATGCACCTTTTCACTGGAGGAAGCGTTATTATGGATTATGGACTTTATGGAGTTAATAATTATTTTAGCCAAAAACGATGATTTGACGTAAAAAATGTCTTAATGATGGATTTGTCTCAGCTTTTGTGTTCTCCAGATGTTAACTGATGGACTGGAGTGCTGTGGATTACTTGTGGATTATTGTGATGTTTTTATCAGCTGTTTGGACTCTCATTCTGACGGCACCCATTCACTGCAGAGCATCCGTTGCTGAGACACTGATGCAATGCTGCATTTCTACAAATCTGACGAAGAAGCAAACTCATCCTAATCTCGGACGGCCTGGGGGTGAGCACTTTTTCAGCAAATTATCATTTTTGGGAAACTACTTCTTTAAATAACTTACTCAAATCCTGCAGCTTCCCCACGAGTAATTATGATATTGCGGCTTCGTTCATGAGCGCAAACACAATCATTCCAGCATGACTTGAAGGCAGAAGTTTCTACAAACAACAGCAGCTTATTTTCTGCAGGATTTCTCAAACAATGTAACATTTTCATCATATGTTCAAAACAAAATGCATGTGCATATTTTAAACACAAAGCTCTCAGATGAGCGGCTCTGTCTAGTTATCTCGGAATCTGCAGGAAAGGTTAATCACAACCTGGTTATCTAGTCATGACTGTGTCTTAATTAGAAAATCCCATGGATATCTCACAGTAACACTGCAAAGCACTGCAGCGGCACCCACTGCTTCATATGCATTTCATTAACGAGCGCCTGTGCATTTTAAGACATTCTGGTTTAATGGGTGAAAATCAGTGTCACAGCGTTGGTGGCAATAGAACATCATGTCACTGTGTTGGTCTGACAAACAAATAGAGATTAGTTAGCATAACAGTAGCAGCAGACAAAAGCTAAAACGCTTATTTCAGATGGGATTATGGGGAAATATATTTCACCATAGAACATGAAGAACATTTACCATGAAAAGGTGATTTATAGCAGGATCTATATTGTTTATTCACGAGTGGAGCTATAATAATAACCAAAGTGGTTTTTACTTTTATAAAGTGGCACTTATAATAATTACCTGGCAGCAACAGCAATATAGTAAAATGCTCAAGTTAATGGATGATAATAATAATATTTATCAAACTATTTTGAATAGGTTTCCTATATATACATGTTATAAAAATTCTAAACGAAATATTATACAGAATGTATAAATGTAATAAATAAAATGCAAATATAATAAATACCATTTCTAACATTAAAATAATAAAATATTATGAATATAAATATTATAAATTAAATATAATGTAGTACT
>NW_015547735.1:228924-230103 GCF_001515605.1 Sinocyclocheilus anshuiensis
TGTGTATATATATATATAATTTATTTACACATTTTTTTTTACTCTGGGGATTGTATTGCAAAGGTGAGTGTGGAGGGTTGTTGACTTGAGTGCGTACTTGAGCACTAAAGGTAAAAGAGGGCATGCGCTGCTGTGAATGCGACATCAAGAGCAGCTCTAGTGATGCTCGACTTGGCAAACAGCATTAATCATCAGAAAACCCCACAGAACTCCATCTCGTCTAGCCGATGCGTGAACACAGAGCAGAGGGCCGAGTGCAGCCAGAAACACTCATCTGAATAGTCTTTCACGGATGGCAAATGGTGTTTGGAGAGAAAGCGCTTGCAGGCATTTGAAAGCTCGCAGCAAGTCCCTCTGATGGGTTTGAAATATTAAAGTGAAGGAGCCTCAGAAAGGTTTGTGTGAAATCCCAACATCGGCGTGATTGAGGCACAAACAGCCACCCAATCACAGCTCAAACTAATGCACGTCACTTACTGCAGAGGAATCTTTTTGACGTGCCGTTTTTGCTTCTTGACAGTATTTTAATGTCATTTATGTTCATCGAGTTGCCTGATAATGAATCGACAAACATTTCTGAGCCGGAGATGGGTGTGTGTTTGCGTGAACGCCACTTTGATGCGTGTCTCTGGCGCCAGTGCTTTTGCACCGGGTTGAATAATTTAAGAAGTTTCCTTTTAACTCAACATCATTAGACAGGAGTTGCAGGCTTTTTCTTTCAGTGCAATGTTCTTTGAAGTCTTGTTGAATTTATTGCTATATTTGCACCTTGCTCGGTTCAGGATTTTATGATGTTTTGGGTTAATCTCACAAAAACCATGTATGGGTGATATTTCATCTCAAAAGCAAAAGAAATAAAATGTGTAGTTCGCATAAAGAAAATGAAGTCAGTTTTTGTTTTTATGACCATTATGGATTTTTTTACGAGGTTGACAATTTAAAGCAAACATTGTGATGATAAATAATGAAATATTAAAACGTACCAATCTAGTATTTGTTGTGCTCTTTCATATTTAGTTAAATTGCTAAAATTCATTTTATTACAGTTCTTTTTTTACAGTTATACAGTAGTACAGTAATAAGAATCTCTAGTCCACACTTAACCATCATGAAAATAACATCACAATGTAAACATCTAATACTCCCCAAAATAGGCTTTGTTTTCTTTATATATATATA
>NW_015547735.1:230261-230901 GCF_001515605.1 Sinocyclocheilus anshuiensis
TTATTTTCATGACATTACGTTGACAATTTAAAGCAAAAATAGTCATGAAAAATAATATAATATTAAACTATATCAATCCAGTATTTGTTGTGCTCTTTTCTCTTTAGTTAAATTTGAAAAAATTCAAATACAGTAATGACAATCTAATAGAAAATCACCAATGAGAAGTAAAACATCCGCATAAATGAAATTAACCATCATCAAAATGGAAAAAGTCTAAAAATTTGTCATAAAAATAGGCTTCTTTTTTTTTTATATTATTTTTTGTTTTCCTTTTGATTTCAGGGATGAAATGTGATCTGGACAAGTTTTCATTTATTGCATTATTTTTATGACATTAAGTTGGTAATTAAAAATAGCAATGAAAAATAAGGAAATATTAAAATGCTTTATTAAAATTTGAAAAAAAATTACAGTATTTTTGTAATTAAATTACAAAAATTAATTACCCCCCCCACCGTTTGATTTTATGGGTGAAATGTGATCTAGACAAGTTTTCGTTTAATGCATTTACACTTTTGATGTCTTTTATATCTTTTGCATTACTAAGATCGATTCCCATCGCATTAAGTCAAGTCAAGTCAAGTTTATTTGTACAGCGCTTTTCACGATACAAATCATTGCAAAGCAACTTTACAGC
>NW_015547735.1:231496-248977 GCF_001515605.1 Sinocyclocheilus anshuiensis
CAGGGAAACAGTGAGTGTGCACTTTACCTTCAGCTAACGTAGCAGAGACGTGCACCGGGCCTGTGCAGAGAAACACACAGAGTAGAGGTGGTGGGAGAGTTAGCAGCGTGCTGTATACTTACCTCGGACTTGTGAGCGCCAGCCTGGGATGATTCCAGCGCGGCTTTCCGCTCTCTCAGCTGGGTCTGGCTCTCCACCAGGTTGCGGATCTGCTTCTCCACGGCCTCCAGCTCGAGCTGCACCGAATGCAGCTCGAACGTGTCCTCAACGTTATAGAAACGAAAATGATGGTGTATAAAATTGATTTTAAGATAAAAAATTTGACGACAAAGAATTAACTTGACAGATCTCAAACTCAAAACACACGGCCTGACAATAAAGACATTTAAAATGTTTAAAAATAGCATTACACACACAGACGCTCATTATGTGATTATGAAACCGTCGCGGGTCTTTTGGAATCATTTCACTCGCTGCACTGCAATAATTGACCTAATTTTAAAAGACAATCTTCTGCAGTTCACAACATATTCCTGTTTAAATGCCTGAACACAAGATAATGATGTTATAAAAACACCATTTGTCGACCGAATGCTCTAAACTGCTGCAATTTCTGCCGCTTTGACACTTGACGTGTTTTTCTTGCACAAAAATGTCTTTCATAATCATTTTCTGCTCTCTCTCTCTGACCCTGTTTCTGCTGCTGTGCCTTTAAGAGTTTATGTTAATGAGGTCTGTTGTGATTGGCTGAACTCGTTGTGTGCAGGTCACGATGCTGAATGCTGAACAGGTGTTGATATGCAAATGTGGTCGTACGTTAATAAGCGAATGTCGAACTATTTAACGTCAAAGAGCAGGAAAAATCCCACATTGGCGTTCGCTTCAAATAGCTGCTGAATAGAAACGGGAAATATTTGAAGCTGAATCCACAGCCTCAAACGTGTGATCAACGGTGTACTCATTTTAAAGATCAGGCCTCACACAGACACTTTAGCAGGTCGTTCATCACACGCTGGACAGGGTTATTTCATGTAGATTGACACAGGATGATGCCTGATGGAGGCTGAGATTTAGCAGCGGATACGCATTTCACAGGATCACAAATCATCAGCCGGGAAACTGATTCACTGATGCTGAGACAAACATCAGCACAAGCTGAAAACACAACAAACTGCAGGTCAAACATCAAATATGACCCTGCTCAAGCAGTAGATCATGGCGCTCGCAACGCCAAAGCCATGGGTTCGATTCACAGGGAATGCATGAGCGGATTAATTTTGTATGTTGAATGCAGTGCTTTCGATGAAGCATCTTCTAAATGCATGAATGTGAATGATGGTTTGTGATTGCTTTGCATTTTCACATTCATGGAGAAAGTTTTGGTTTCTCTTGAAACACAATTGTTTTTTAATTAATTAAAGCTATAAAATAAATGTTAGCTGAAATGAAATAAAATTAAAAAAAATATTAATTTTATTTCCACTAGTTGCCAAGGCATCATATTTTATTTTAGTTTTAATTTAAGTACTAAAATAACTAAAACTGAAATAAAATAATTAATAAGAGCTATTTAGATGAATTTTAAAAAATAATAAAAATGAGAAAACACAACAAAATTATAAAAAAAAGTCAAATAAAAACAGAACATTTAAAATTTAAAATTAATTATTATTAATTAAAATATTAATTATTATTTATTTTTAAATGAAATATTACCATTCAAAATATTACCAAAAACCATAGTTAACGACACGAATGCTTTTATATTCTAACTTAAAAACAATATCACTATACTTTGTGTTTTATTACCTTGGCATTAAATTAAAGAAAACCTGAATTCATAGAATGTAGAGAACATAGAGCGATTAAATAATTTATAAAAAATTTTTTTTGTCAACAATAGACCCATGAAATGTTATTTTTCCCCCATAAATTCTGTTTTAATATTCCTGAATTCTGTGTTTTAGGATTTAATACAAATGTATTATCAAAACCATGGTAATCCAATGAATGCATAAAACTTTTAGGAAATGAATGAATTTTTAAAAATGTACTCAAATTAAATTGGAATTCAGTTCCTTTAATGATTACTATTTAAATTAAAAATGGATGAAATACAATTGTATTATCAAAACCATGGTAATCCAATGAATGCATAAAACTTTTAGGAAATGAATGAATTTTTTAAAATGTACTCAAATTAAATTGGAATTCAGTTCCTTTAATGATTACTATTTAAATTAAAAATGGATGAAAATAAATTGTGCTATTGTGTGATACTCCTTAAATTTTATTTATTTTTGATTACTTTGATAAGTAAAATCTTGTGTATTTTTAATGTATTTTGTAATGTGTTTCTGTCAAAATTTCTTCAACTTGAACCAAACTTTTATTTTTGGCGGTTTGCCATGAAAAAATAGAGGCAGGCTTCATATTTCAATAGCAGTTTTATGAGCTTTATTGATCATAGATACTAATCCATATCCCCACCTGATTAAGCACACAGCCCTACTTTTGATTTATTCATTCGACTTTTGTCAACATTGTAGTAAATTAATTTCTATGACTTGACTCTGTCCGTGTTTTCCTCATGGTGGAATCACTCCATATGCCCTCCTGACAGCTGAAGCCGCGTCTCAGTCCCTGTTTAGCACTCCGTCCGTCTCTCAGCGGCAGCTTATGTTTATATTGTATGGCAGCAGGCGCATATTGTTCGAGGAGAGGAACCGGCATCCAGGCCGTGAACAGCAGATGGTGTGTTTCTCTCTGAGACGGGCCTGTCGGTCCGCTAATGCTGCATTCATCGCATCGCAGTCGCATCAGAATGGGCTAAAATCATGTATCTGTATGTGCGATTTCTTGGGATGCATCCTGTGCATTTGCTTTTTTCCTGAAATTACTGCACTTGGCGCTTCATGCAGGCTTTATGCGGGTCCTTAAAAGTCTCAAAGAGTGTAACAAAGGTGGATAAAGTGAAAAATAAAATGTTTAATCAATATTTTTTAAATATCCATCAAATGAAGACACCTTAAAATGACAAGAAACTGTATTGTGCCATCTCAGCCTGTTTAATTGATTAATTTATGACTATTTTTCTACCTCATGTTTTGGTATTTTTGTCAACCCTGTTACCGACTATAGTTTAATTAGAACTCATATGCCACCGAATGATATAGGCATTAGCTCAATAATATACCGAGGGTGACCTTTAAAATGTTAGACAATCTTTGAAAACAGGGTCAAACCTAATCTATGTCATACCTGTTACCCAAAACCTGTTATTTACAAAAAGTAACAGGTTTGACGATTTCAATCAAATTTGCAAATTGCGAGCTAATAGTCAAGTTCACAAAAGCACATATTGTACACTTTGAAAGGATTTTACTTGTAGATATTGATTATATTAAATTTACGAAATAATTGTTTAAATTTACATTTTAAAAATGGTAACAGGATTGACATCGCATGATGGCGAGCCTCATAAATCATCAAAAATAGAACATTATAGATGTGAGAGAGAAACATGCTTGTGTTTTAAGTGTAGGAATCCTGGTTGAGATATCCTATAAGGGATGTCACTTGAATGTACATTATTTTACAGTTTTTTTGATGAGGGTAACAGGGCTGACGTGAAATCAGGGGAATAAATCACCAATAAAATGATTTATGTGTTATAGAAAAAATGCATACTTATACCAAAAACATTGCTTAACAATGAGACTATATTTAGAACAATATGCAAATGTGATTTTTATATAATTTTGCAAATTGAGAGAGTGCTTGTGTTTTAAGTGTAGAAATGAGAGATGATAACCTCCTAGAAGTGGATTGTACATGATTTTACAAGGGTTTTTTTAATGAGGGTAACAGGGTTGACATGAAATCAGGGGACACCAATAAAATTATTTATATTTTATAGAAAAAATGCATACTTATGCCAAAAACATTGCTTAACAATGAGACTATATTTAGAACAATATGCAAATGTAATTTTTCTATAATTTTGCAAATTAAAAGTCCTGGTGAAAAATAAAAATCATAGTGAGGGACAGGCCAAAAACCTTACCCTTACCAGCATAAATGTTATTTAAATTATTTAAAATAATATTTAATTGACTTTTTTTGATGTAATATTGATGAAAGCATACATAGTATTGTTATGTTTTTTTAAATTGCACATTTATTTGTTGTTATATTAAATCTATGTTTGATTATTTCTTAGGGATGCAAAAGGCACAGATTTCGTGGAATGACCCACAAATGTCTTAAAATGATCAAATCTTGAAAAGTCTTAAATATAATTTTAAGACGTCTTAACTTTGCGGACGGAAAAACAGTCGCCACAATACTGATAAATGATTATTAGACACTAAAAAGCCAGGATTCAGTGAAATAAATGTGAGCACTGCACGATTCAATGAATTCCGGCTGGAATTCCACACATTGCTGCCTAACTATTGCTTATGATCCACATTTGATGAATCAAAAAAGTTTGTTATGGTTTTTATATTATATGTTGCAGATGGTTGTAAGATGCATATTTTATGTCTCTCATCTTTTAGAATGAGCAGCTGGATATAGTAAAGCGTAGACATTTCAAAATAAGAGTCCCGGTGTATTTCAGGCTTGCTTATAATTAAAAGCCCTGCATTATGCATACAATTTGTAATTGGTGATATTGGTGGTGTAGTGGTATTCTAGTTCCCATATTTAATCTTTTGGAATGAGCAGCTGGAAGTAGTAAAGTGTGGACATTTCAAAATAAGAGTCTCGGTGTATTTCGGGCTTGTTTATGTTTAAAAGTCCCTCATTATGCATTTTGTTTCCTGGCTATTATTGGTATTTTCATCACACAATAAACAGTATCTGACATTTAAAATGTAAAATCAATGTGTATTTTCTCTCCAAACCGCCCATCACAGAAGGAAACACTAAGAATATTATTTAATTAACACATTCAGCATATAGATTTGATTATTATTGGCGCAATAATATTTTTATTGCCTTTCTTTAAGCACGTTGTCAAATCAGCATAATCCAGTATCAACAGACATCTACTTTGATATATGAAAACAAACTAGTTTCAGTAAATATGGAATGAAATGTGTTGAGTATTTAAACTTGCAGTTATCCTGTTTTGCAGTCGATTGTGCCGCAGCCTGTTTAATTAAGTAAATGAATTTGAAATACAGTGCAGATCTTAAGAAGTCTTACATTTGATTTTAAAAATCAGCAGAAAGACTGTTAATCATAATGCATTGTGAAATGACACTAATGAAAGCGCTGGACATTGTTCTTTGATTAGATCACCGCATGCACAACGTTTATTGCTTTGTGATTTATGACATGCTGCTGCATATTCCATTTCAATATTCTCTCATATTTAATTAACATTCCTGTACTAATAACGTATGCATATAAATAATCATCTGAACCATAGTAATCGTGAAACAGAGACATGCATGCATAGTAAACAGATCCGTTATTCCTCATTTACCGTAAGTTTTTATTATTGAATATATTCTTACTTAAGCGCAGTAGCTACTAAATCCTGTTTAAAATGCTCATATTGCTCATGAATTAATGTAAACAGTCAGTTATGTCATAAAAGACTGCATACAATATCTGTGCATTAGATCTCATGATGCAAATACAGCTGATGCTGAATTATTAATTATTAATATTAAATATATTAATAAGAAAAGAGAGAAAATGGTTCATTGATTTTGTCCGAATCGCTTCCGTATCTGTAATAATCTACAATCCAACATGAACACAGAGTTTGGCCTGAAGAAACTGTAGGGCTCATTTTAATTACAGCTTCTCAGTCAAACTCTAACAGCAGCAAATTCAGAATGAATAATAATTAATGATCATACACTGAGGACTGGCAGTCATTTAATTGCTTCAGTGTTTTTTTCTCAGTGTCTGAATATTAACACTTGTTGCCGTTAGACCTGAAAAACACTGTTTTTTGTTGTTTGGAAGTTGTTTCTTCTCGCCTCGAATAATTACCCGAGAAACAATGTTTAGTTCACTCAGAAGAGCTTGCTGGTCAAGCTTTTGCTGTTGTATTGAAATTGGTATCGACTGAAGCCATTGTTTCTTTTGTGCTATTAATGTCAGATGAAACTAACATCGACTATATTTACGTCAATGCATGTTGCTGGTCTTATTCTAAAGAAAAATACTGATCATTCTCCACTGAAATTACTTTCTTGTCCTTCCTTCAGATGTTTACCACACAAGCTGTTAACTAATAACCAAACAGCTGCAGTATTTCTAGCTGATGCATCTTTTCTAAAACATTTCCAATAGTTAACACAGTTATTTCATGCTGGTTAAAGCAATAGTTCACCCAAAAATGAACATTAGCTGTAAATTTACTCACCCTCAGGCCATCCAAGATCAGGATGAGTTTGTTTCTTCATCAGGTTTGTAGAAATGTAGCATTGCATCAGTGTCTCAGCAATGGGTGCTCTGCAGTGAATGGGTGCCGTCAGAATGAGAGTCCAAACAGCTGATAAAAACATCACAATAATCCACAAGTAATCCACACCACTCCAGTCCATCAGTTAACATCTGGAGAAGACAAAAGCTGAAACACATCCAGCATTAAGATGTTTCTAAAAAAAAAAAAATACATTAATACTAGTGATAATATTATTGCACTTTATTTAACTTTTTAAAAAATAAAATAAACTAAATAATAAAGTGTGATAACATTATTTGATTTTAAAATAAAAAGGGAGTATTAAATACAAATACAATTATTTTATAGTAAACTTAAAAATAAAATGCTAACATTTTTATTATTTTTATTTTAATTTGAATCTTAATTATTATTTTTAGTTTGAATGATTTTAATAAAAAAAAAATGTTAAACTTAAAATCAGCAAGCTTTTATTTAGGCGGGTTGCCGGCAAGTAAGTATATGCGCTTCCGGGTTTAGCGCCGCCGATTGTAGAGCGTCAGTGAATGAAAAGTCACAGTTTTGCATTGTGCTTTGAAAACGTTAGTGGGTAGCCTAGATTTATGCTTTCAGTTTGCATATAAATCTTATACAGTACAGTTTGTTGATCTAAAATGGTAATTGTGCATTGAACAATATCGGTACGCAAACGCGCGCTCTGAACTAATTTACACAGCGCATTTCTTATTTTGGTCGCGCATGCGGATCTGCGGACCACTTATGTGCACCCCTGATTATTGATTATGAACTTGTATTTTAGTTAAAAACGTCTTAATGCTGGATTTGTTTCAGCTTTTTTCTTCTCCAGATGTTAACTGATGGACTGGAGTGCTGTGGATTATTGTGGATTATTGTGATGTTTTTATCAGCTGTTTGGACACTCATTCTGACAGCACCCATTCACTGCAGAGAGACGCTGATACAATGACACATTTCTCCAAATCTGATGAAGAAACACTCATCTATATCTCAGATGGCCTGAGGTTGAGCACATGCTCAGCTAATTTTCATTAACAGCTGTACTATTCCTCTAATGTATGTTTACTAATGGTGAATTTGAAAAGGGATTCGTAGAGATGCTCTGGAGGCTGAATTTGACCCTCATAGCGCTTCATTTTTCAGTATCCATTTGGCCTCTACATTACATTCATCTTCTTCGACTCCGCAGCCCACTGGACTTAATTAATGAAGGGTTTGAGGAAGATGAAGTTCAAAGCAGCGACGTCACGCCACTATCACAGAATCTCAGGAGCCTGTTTGATGTGTATGCCGGCTCTTCACCTCGTCTCCCACCGGACTCGATTTTTGTTCTCAGTAACTCATCCGCCGCTCTGAGAGCTCCAGCCGTGGTCCTGTGGGAAAGAGCCTTTTGATTCCTCACGATCCCTTCAACCTCCTCCGCAGGCGGTCTGTAAACCCCGTTCATGTCGCTGCCTCCTCGTGACAAACGGCAAAGCATCGGGCCGCAGGAAAGCGCAGATTAAAGCCGCAGGCCTCGAGAAGCGGTCAATATCAGACCTCTGAATAGTCTTCAAACAGCATCTGATCTCGTATTCATCAGGTGAATATAGAGGAACAGTCCTGATGGTGTTTGAGAATGCATCTGAAGGTTATTTCTCATATTTCATAAAGCTAAATTGAAAAAATTCTGTGTGTAAAATCACACAATTCAACATATTTTGAAATATAACGCCACAGTGACAGCAGAGAAAAAGAAAATGATTTGATTAATACACAAAAATGCTCCTTTAAAGGGATAGTTTACCGTTTAATCATTTATGTTTAATATTTTTAATATTATTATTTGAATATATACAAAAGCAATTTAAGAAACGATTTCAATTCAGAAATTGCTTGTAAATAATTACAAAGAAACAGCAAGTAACGCGTGTTAATGAAATTAAATAAAATGAAACGTGAAATTGTGAAATACTGAAATGTAAAATGTATTCCAATAATCTTGTTGTATAATTTACAACAATTAAACTTTCTTTTTTAGCTATAGGTTGAACAAAGAGTTGGTGTACAAACAGTTTTCACTCAGAAATTGCTACACTGTAAAATCCAATAGTTTACCTTACTTAGGCTACGTTTACACGACTACGATGTAGTCAAAAACGTTTTGAGTTTTTAAAACGTTCCACGTATACACGACAACGTTTTCAAATCGTTTCTCGTTTACACATATCCGCGAAAACTGCCAAAAACAACTTACAGCTTTTTCAATGTATTGTATCTTTTATTGTTTTCTATTGTTTTATTAAGTTAAAGCTAATTAAAACAACTTGCTGCAGTGAGTAACTCTTACTTAAAGTGCCCCTATTATGGATTTTTGAAAATGACCTTACATGCAGTGTGTGTAACACAGCTCTAAGCAGTGTTGGGGAAAGTTACTTTTAAAAGTAATGCATTACAATGTTGCGTTAGTCCATAAAAAAGTAACTAATTACGTTACTTAGTTACTTTTTCTGATTTCTGTCACCATGGCAACACCAGAGCTGTCAATCAATGAATTGGAAAAAAAAGCAACTTGCGTGACTTATTTGAAAAAGTAACTCAGATATTCTCTTGTAAATTAAAAAGTAATGCGTTACTTTACTAATGACTTGAAAAAAGTAATCTGATTACGTAACTCGCGTTACTTGTTACCCAACACTGGCTCTAAGTGAATGAAAACATCCTGCAAAATATGAAAGTGCACCGTGTATAAACTTGTTGTCTCTCAAAAGAGTCGACACTGAACCATTAAAACAAATCGTTTTTAAAACGAATCCCAAGCCGTTTCATGTTGGTCAACATGAAACATTAGCATATTGCCCGCCCACGTGTTGCGCGCGCAGACCTGAGAAAACTTGATTTCGAAATTCATTCTTTGCCACCAGGTGGCGCTTTTGGAGCGGTAAAATAGCTGTTTCCCCAGTAACGCTGTACACAAAGCAGCACAGCGCTCACAAACACTTGATGATCAATGTATGACATCAAAGTACCGCGAGAGCGATAAGAGAGCAGACGGATCCTTATGCTTTCGAATCGCTCTCGCAGTTGATGTCATACACTGATCATTCTGCGCAGCGCCGCTTCAAATCGAACGTGCCTAATGGCGGAAGGAGGCGAGATGTGAGTGCGAGTAATAAAAAATGCTCCAACTACTTTAAAGGCTGACATCTGGGCACATTTCAGCTTTTATGAACAACCTGGTAAGCACGACCTGGAGAAGACACACGCTGTGTGTAAATCATGTCATGCACAAATAAAATATGCAGGGGGTAATACCCATAGATATGTATAGATGCCCTATTTGACCGCTCCAGATACGTTGACGCGTCTGCCATTTTGGAACGGTCAACTTGCCGTCATTCACCATAATAATCAATGAATATTCAAAGATATACATGCATGTAACTTGCTGTTGTACGAATCGCACTCGCGGTACTTTGACGTCATACACTGATCATTCTGCGCAGCTGCTGCTTCAAGTCGACCGCGCCTGCTGCTTTGATGAAATGGAAATGAAATCAAGCAATCGGACCAATCACCGCAGATTAGCGTCACGCAAAGCAGGGGTTTGGAAAAAATTAATAGTTGAGCGAATCGCTTGGGAGTCATTTAGCAAGTAATGTGAAAATTAATGCATATTATAAGACAATGAAAGTGTTTTTTTAACCTTGCATGCATGTCAACCTGTTGTTGGAAACTCCCAAAACCAAAATATGAACCTTTCATAACCCATAATAGGGGCACTAAAATATTTAATACTATATATATATATATATATATATATATATACTGTATATATATATATATGGCTATATATAATTTGTGCAGCAGTTTAAGTATATATATTTATTTTATAATTTATAAAATAATTATAATTTATAATTATTTTATCGCGCATCAACACAGTTTTTATTATTATTATAATTATTTTGAAAGTCCGTTGCTCACTGGCTCTATTATTGAAAAACTGACATCTATAAATGCATAAAAACACTATAGAAACTCTATAGTTGTTTTTTTTTTTACAGTGTATGGAAATTTCTTGGATAATTGTAATATACTATATGCAATTAACCAATTAACTTAAAATTATAAATTTGTAGTTATATGTTTAAAGTTAAGTGAACTTATATTTGGATACACTGTAAAAAATGACAAGTTATAATAAGTTTATATACAATATTTCATCTAAAGGTATGACAACAAATCACAAAGTTAAAACAAAGTGTCTTTTGTTGTGTTAACTTAAATTTTAACACATTTTAATGCAACCTGGCTTGTTAATATTTTTAGTATTCATATGCATATATAGGGCTATATGTAATGCATATTGCATATAAAATAAACCTCAATCATAAAAAAAATGTATTAAAAATATATAGACATAAAAATAAAACTAACAAAAATGGCAAAAAATTTACATTTGCATTCATGCATTTGGCAGACACTTCTATCCAAAGCAATGTACACTGTGTTCAAGGTATTATATCACTTATAATGTGCATTCACTGGGAATCAAACCTATGACCTTGGCATTGCAAGCACCATGATACGGGACTGCTGATGTGATACTGTCAGTGTTTTTTGTCATTTCTGAAGTTTGCAGAGTGTGTCACATTTGTTTCATGGAAAAGAGCAGCATGAATATCCTGCCTAACATCTCGTGTGAATCTTAAAGAATGTCACGCAGGTTTGGGCTGACATGAAGAAGAGTAAAAGATGACAGAAGTTCGTCTCCTGCAGTGCCGCTCGTCCTGTGAACACAGACGTGTTCTGACACTGATGTACTATAGCTGTCATATAAAGCAGAAGGTGTTATCTGTGTAATTGGAGTCGGCTGTAGTTTCACACAGGCCGCGGTGGCTGACGTTTCCAGACAAGTCTGAAGTTTACAAGGTCCCTTAATGAGACGGTGATTGTGTTTTGCGTGCTGACAGGTTTGGCTGATGACTCTGTTAATGTGGCGCAGGTACAAGGAAAGAGAATTACAGTTGATTAAATGTGAAATGTCACTGACAAGCCTTTATCGTGTCGCACACTTGCGTGTCTCTGGAGTCATCTAGTCGCTGGTTTAATAAACAATAGATGAAATAGCCGCAGAATTACAGAGAACACATATTTGTCATCTCAGTGCATATTAATTGAACTTTTTTCACCAAAAAATCATCTGCGTCCAGCCACAGTAGGTTATAATGAACAGTGGATTCAATATTGTTGTCAAATCACTTCAATATGCTGCATGTTTAATGCAATGAGTAGTTATCTGTGATATAAATACAATTATTGCATTTTTTTTGTGTCTTTTCTTTTCTTTTCTTTTCTTTTCTTTTCTTTTCTTTTCACAGCCTGATCATCTGATCATATATATATAGTGTCTGCAGAGCATATACAGTATGTATATATATATACATACACACACACACACACACACACGACCTTATATATATATTATTTTATTTAATGTAGTTATATATCCAAGGCAATATTTCTTATGTTCATCTTGTTTAACTGATTTACTAAAATAACTAAAACTAAATCTGAAATAAAACATTTATAAAAAGAAAAAAAAAGAAAAAAGAAATTGATTAAAAAATATATATATTTTTAATTTAACTTACACTTATTTCAGCTAGTTGCTAGGCAACATTTCCCATTTTCATTTAGTTTAATTGTACTATGTATAAAAACATTTATAAAAATAGCTGCATGATTAAAAAATAATAAAATAAAATGATAAAAAATTAACCCCCCCAAAAAACACAACTAAACTATCAAAAATTCTGAATAAAATGAAAATGAAAATGTAAAAAAAAAACCTAATTGAACATATCCAGGGATTTTCAGAGATCAGGCTTGAGAAACAAGGATGGGAGAAACACATAAAAGCATATGCAATATCCACCAAACCATATATTTATCAATGTAAACAAATGTATCATATTATCATACATTTTGTTCATATTTATAATCATATTTATCATGCTTTTCCAAACAGTTTGCACGCGGTACACCGAAGTCATCAGGTGAGTTTCACCTGCAGCTGATATTTTCTGAAGTATTTGTCTCCTTGGATTTGCATCGCTGGATGCATGGTATGAGATGTGAAGAACGCAGCACGCGCTTCAAAGCCTGTTTATTTGGAGACAAGCAGCTTTTCACAACTGTTTTGTTTGGCTGCAGTGCAAAGATAAAAACCGCCGTTGTCCAACGAGATCAAGCAGAAGCTTCTGCCAAGCAGCAGAACTGAACTAAAGCCCCCCAAAAGCGCTCTTCAGATCAGTTTGAATGTAACCAAACCGGCAGGGAATTCAGAAAAAACCCACAGAACTGCAGCTTCCAGCATTCACCATGACTTAAACATCTTGATTTTAATTCCAGTGAATATAAAAGCTTTTCCTCCACTTTAGCAGCACTTGCATACACCATAACTTAGTTTTATTCCTCTCTATATTCTGAAGGTTTTTACTGAGGGCTTCGTTCATATAACATTCGCACTGATTTATACAACAGTGAAAATGCGTTTTTTTATTTTAATTTTTTTCTGTCTGTTTATGGAAGCTTGTTTCCACCACGGACCAAACAATAACTGACTCTTTCCTCACAATTTTCCTCACAGATTTTAAATCTCGCAATTAACTTTCTCTTACATAATCAGAATTGCGAGGAAAAAAAAGAAGAATTCCGAGAAATAAACTTGAAATTCTCACTTTTTTCTCTATTCATGATGGCGCCGCAAATGGCAGCCAGTACGCTGAGCTCCGCGATTCTTCTATTGTTTTTGTTTGTTTGTTCTGTGTTTTGTCATTCTTCTTCTATAAGTTTTACCAGAGACGAACTCCTTAACATTAAGCAGCACACCCCAGACAATATTTTTCCGGTTGTAATAAAGCTCTTCTGATTCTGATTCTGATTCTGATTATTTCTTGCAATTTACATCTAAGTTTACATCTCTCAATTCTGTTTTTTTTTTCAGTTTCTGCCACAGAATAAAAAAATAAAAGGTAATTGCAATGTTTTCTGACCTTTTTCTCAGAAAAGTGGAATTCTGAGAAATTTTCAATCAAAATAAATAAAAAAATCCTAATTTTAAAATCAAAAGTCACAATTGTTTATTGTCCTTTTTTATCATGTGGTGGAAATGGCCTTGCATAATTTTCTGATTCATGGAGTGATAAAAGGAGAAATCCAAAATCCCCTCTGTAAAAAAAAAAACCTTTAATATGTCAACAAAATCAAACAAGAGTTTAGAAACTTTCTGCTCTGGAAATGTATGCAAATCAGTACATATTTAAGGAGATAATGCCTCATTTGCATATGTAAACATGACATTTTGTAATACAAAAAAGTTTGCAATTCTCAATGTAATCAGTCAAGTGGGTTATGCTGATATGGTGCATTTTTACATCAATCACCTGCAGTGTCTTTCCTTAAAGGGGTCATCGGATGCTGCATGCACTGTTACAAGTAGTTTGAACTGAAATGTGTGTTGGAAGTGTGTGTACACAACCACCCTATAATGATAAAAATCCACAAGAATGCAGATGTAGACAAGAATGACTCCTAAGCGATTGAGGTGTTCTGTTGTTGGATGTAATAATGAAGAGCAGTCGTCTCGTTTACTCCCAACATCAGAGCCGCTGAAGATGCAGTGGATTATGTTTGTTTTTGAAGGGAATGCGCCCCCGATCTACCTAAATGCGTCTATGTTCGCGCGAATCATTAACATTTAAAGGGAAATGCTACAAAACGGCTTGATCTGAAAAGAGCTGTTTTTGACAGGGTAAAAAAGGTGTTTTTACACTACCATTGAGAAATTTGAAGCAAACTATGTTACAGACTTTTCATTAAGACCCTAAAGAATCATATCAACTTGTGGAAAATGGGTATCAGATGACCCCTTTAAATATTTAGCCTAGATGTGCAATGTTTTGACATGTTTTTCTCTCAGAGACTCTCAGCTCCAACTCGAGTCACATCAACAGCTCATTAATTCAGTTTCACAGTCGAGCATCAGAGCTTCATCTGACCTCAGTTTGTGCTGATGCTGTTTCTTATTCATTCAGTCTGTTCCTGTTCCTCTGCAGATGCTGATAAGATGAGCGGAGAACACAAACATCTGGACATCTTCAGCAGGTAGGACCACAATCGGCCCAATTAAAGGCGTTCAGATCTGCGTCTCATCATCTCGCAGGTGTAATATCAAAATATCATAATCCCCTCCTCTGCAGATTAACTCCCCCAGACTGAATAAATTCTCAAATTTGTGCAATAATTAAACATGCCTCATGTTTATTTATGAGCTTCTTAAAACCCGGCACGATTTGAGTTCCAGCGTCACACTTCAGAGACGAGTTGTCATGTGTTCTTATGAGGAAAGTGCTGGAATTATTAGTCACACTGACTTTGCCTCTTCTTATTATGAATTCAAAACTGATGGCGGTTTTCAAGCAGAAGATGCTGCCTGTCAAGATGTAGTCGAGATCCTCTGTTGAGTTTAGATGCAGTTTAATCAGCAAGGCAATTATGTAAATAATTCAATTAATTAAATATGCCACGATGAGAGGCATGCTGTAGATTATTATTCATATTTTTACAATTTTATGCAATTGTTTTTGTAGAAGTGGCAATCAAAATCAATGGCAAAAATAATAAATCTTTTTTTTAATCTTTGTTTAGGTTAGATGCTTAGACTGTTTAATCAGCTATAGGCAATTGTGTAAATAATTAAATTAAATAAATATACCATGGCAAAAGACATAATGTAGATTATTATTATTAAAAAGTAATACATTTAAAATAATAAATTGCAGTGAAAAATAATAAATCACATTTTGTGTTTTTCTATGTTTAGGCTATTTTATATGCAGTTATGTAAATAGTTAAATTAAATATATATAACATGATGCATACTGTAAATTCTTATATATATATATATATATATATATATTTTATTTTTTTATTTTATTTTTTTTTTACAATTTTATAAAATTATTTTTGTGAAAGTGGCAATCAAATCAATGCCAAAAATAATAAATCATACTTTTGCAATCCTTTGTTGCATTTAGATGCTTAGACTGTTCAACCAACAAAGGCAATTGTTAAATAATTAAATTAAAAATACCATGCTGAAAGGCATACTGAAGATTATTATTATTATTATTAATTTTATTTTTTTGGAAAGTGGCAATCAAAATCAATGTCAAAAATAATAAATCATATTTTTCTTTAGATGCTTAAACAATTTAATCAGCAGGGCAAGTATGTAAATAATTAAATTAAATTAACATACCATGCTGAAAGGCATACTGAAGATTATTATTATTTTAACAATTTAATTTAATTAATTAATTTGTTTAGCAATGTAAATCAAAATCAATATCAAAAATAGTAAATTATATTTTGCGATTCTTTTTAAAATTTAGACGCTTAGACATTAATCAGCAGAATCAATATGTATAAATTAAATATTTTATGGTGAAAGGCATACTGAAAATTATTATTATTTAATTTACAGTTTTATGCAATTATCATTGTGGAAGGGTTTAGATGCTTAGACTATTAAATCAGCAGAGCATTTGTGTAAATAATTAAATAAACATCCCATCAAATATTTGCATGGTCTATATTCTTATAACCTCTACGACTCTCTGTTGAAATGGTCCTGAAAATTTTTGAAAAACTATTGTAGAGAAATTGAAGACAAACATCATTCTGACTCCTAACGGCCTGAGCATGTTGCTTTTCTCAATGTTAATAAAGTTCATGTTCAAAATGATATTATAAATCATAATGTGTGAGTAGACCTTGCTCGTTCATCGTCTGAATTTGTGTGAAATAGCACACAGAGATGAATAAACGTGAAGGATTTAGGGCTGTGTGTGTGAGAATTATAATGTGTGTCGAGTCCAGCATCAGCTCCAGTCCTGCAGTTTGTCTCTCTGATCCATGATGAAGGTAATTAAAGGTGCGGATTTGTATTATAATTGCCTGTTCATACCCAGCGTGCTCTTGTTGTAATTCATAAAGCCTGAAACTCACCCGGAGCTCACAGACCTTCAGCGTTTGCAGCTGGAAGATGTGCTAATACATTCATTTCACATTTACACAAGCTGTCAGACTTTAGAAGGTCAAACTGTATTATGTGAGCTGTATTATTTGACCTTTATTTTACAGTATGTGGGTTTGCCATTTTTAGCATTAAACATTACATTTTAATGTTATTTTGTTTAATGGTATGTTAAAAAGTAGTGTTGAATAAAGTCTCTTCTGCTCACCAAGGCTGCATTTATTTGATTAAAAATACAGTAAAAATTGTGAAATATTATTACAATGTCAAACAGCTGTGAATATCTGTTAAACTGTAATTTATTTCTGTGATGCACAGCTGAATTTTCAGCATCATTACTCCAGTCTTCAGTGTCACATGATCTTCAGAAATCATTCTAATATGCTGATTTGCTGCTCAAGAAACATTTCTGATTATTATCAATGTTGAACACAGTTAATATTTTTGTGGAAACCGTGATGCATTTTATTTTTTAGGATTCACAGATGAATAGAAAGTTCAAAAGAACAGCATTTATTTGAAATAGAAATCTTTTCTAATATTGTAAATGTCTTTACTGGCACTTTTGATCAATTTAATGCATCATTGATGAATAAAAGTATTAATTTCTTTTTTTTCCCCATCATGCAACACCGAAGACTGGAATAATGATACTGAAAATTCAGCGTTGTTTACAGGAATAAATTACATGTTATTATATACTCACATAGTAAACGGTTACTTTAATTTGTAATAATATTTCACAATTTTTACAGTATTTTTGATTAAATAAAGGCAGCCTTGATGAGCAGAAGAGACTTTCAAAAACATCTGAGTTATGAAAAATCTTAAAATTCTGAATTCTGACTTTTGCTCAATAGTGTGTTTAAAAAAAATATTGGAAGTTTATATATATATATATATATATATATATATATTAGTGCTGTCAAACAATTAATCGTGATTA
>NW_015547735.1:249091-259320 GCF_001515605.1 Sinocyclocheilus anshuiensis
TCTGTGTAAATGAATTGGTTTGAATGATGCATTCAGCGGCGGCTGTGCGGTAAGTGATCTTGTCTAAAAGCAATCACAACGCTTTTAATGCTCCGTTTGAGCGGCTCGTCCTACATCACCGTGCGCTCCAAGGCGACTGTGATATAACAGCGATTTTTCATCACAATAATGCAAATACAACCTCAACACACAAAACATCCAAGATTGTTGCATTTCATGGAGTACTGGGAACGTCAACTAAAGATGGTGTTTGGATTTAATCTACAATGCACTCATCATCCTGAAGTTTATTGACCATGATAAAAATGGCAAATCAAACTGATTAGCATATTGCATTTTCTCTGTGTGACACGTCCGTTATGCCATTACCTGCTCGCTAATGGTGATGCCAAGCGGTTTCCAGAATGGAATAGAGATTAATGTGCAGTGCATGAATTAGATGGATCACATTAATACATTACAAAGAGTTCCCTCACTGCACTTTTGGGGCTGATGAGCAATTAGCATATCATCGTATGAGTTTATATCACGTTGACCCATTCATTTCCATGCTATAATTATGCCGTTTCTAAAAGAGTCGGAACTAAACATGACGTAAGAGTACAGCGGGGCAAAACGTGCATTTGATTTTATTTTCCTCTAGATTTAGTGGAAATTAATTGCATCTCTGGAGCGATCATGGGCAGTAACGCAAAGTTGATTTTGCACCAGTTTTATCTAATATTTAATGTTTTCAAAAGTGTCTTAGCTTTATGTGGCAAATAAGAATCAATAAAATTACTGAATATATTTTGAGATAAAAACAATTTTTTTTTTAACTGAAGAATATGTATGGTATTTGGGGTAGAAAAAACAAAAAAAGCCCCCCCGCTGTTGTGTTAAATAAACAATAATTAACATGATAACAAATATCCAGCTTTTCCATTTGTTGACATAGTTGGATTCAAATGGTTAATACCATTATTAATTTGATTGTCCACCTTAGTGCTATTATTAGACCATATTTATAATTATATTTTATATTATATTTTAAAATATGATATTAATCATATCATAATATTATAAAATATATTTATTGTTACTGTAAAGCCATATTAAATTATTATGGGATCTTCTTCATGCAGTGTAAAAAGTGTAAAAAGCTTTCAGAGTCTTTACTTTTTTTTCTGTATTTTAAACTATAAAACTAAAAAAATATTTTATTTATCAAAATAAACAGAAAAAATAGTGATAGCTTTGAACAATGATTGCCTTTGACATTAAGCAAAACATGAACAAAAGTTTTCCCAGTAATGTTAACAGAACTTTTATTAATTATTAATATTTTAATACTAAATTATTAATATTTTCGATGTCCAATGTCCCTCGAGAAACTTTGCTTTTCATTTACGTTTAAAACAGTGAGATTGGAGGACCAAATATGATTATAATTACTGTTAATGCTATTAACATTATTAATATTAATAACCTTAATAATAATATTACTATTAATAACGCAGAATAGCCCAGAATATGAACGCAACGCGCTGCACATTAGCCTAAGCTTCTGCCCCATAGAAACGCTTAAGGTAGACTAATGGATGAAGACGGTGATTTTAAAAGGCCAAATCTGTTTATTCAAAATATATATTATGCACAGAAAAGCCCAGAATATGAAAATAATCTCTTAACGTGGCTTAATGGATTCGCACGTTGCTTCTGTACATAGTGTATATTTTTAACAAAATATACAATTTGGGCTTTTTATCAATGTTAGATTAAGCCACATTAAGCACGCTTTTCTATGGGAGAAAAAAAACGCTTTTCGTGCAATTCAGCTCATATTTTGGGCTCATCTGCTTGCATACACAGTAGTCTATATATTTTTAATACTTCCTATAGCATATTTGCTCTTTTCTATCATCTTCATTAAGCCGCGTTAAGCATTTTATTAACCACTGCAAGATGTAAAGTAAACAGGAAGTGCTTGTCCAAACTAAACTAGTTTTGAGAGAGAACACAAATAGTTTTGCAAGGGAGCGCAAACAAATTTGAAAAATATATATTTGATGTTTTTCCACCACCATGTTCCTTTAGGGGCTCCGTACAATCACAGTTCGCACTGAGAAAATACTTGAGAAAATCTACTTCCATTCCAAATCTAATCATCCTCATTCCATCTATAATGATGGACTAAACTTCTCTAATGGTCTCTAACTAGCTACGTTTACATGGACACTTTTTTGCTTCCATCAGAATGAATTCATTCTGATTGACGAATCCGAACGTAGTGTATTAGTGCTGTCATATCTGGATATAACACGCCATATAGCCTATAAAACGCTCTCACATGTTTATTATTTTAATATTTGTGACCCTGGAGCACAAAACCAGCCATACGGGTCAATTTTTCGAAATTGAGATTTATACATCATCTGAAAGCTGAATAAATAAGCTATGGATATGACAATATTTGGCTGAGATGCAACTATTTGAAAATCTGGAATCTGAGGGTGCAAAAAAATAATATTGAGAAAATCATCTTTAAAGTTGTTCAAATGAAGTTCTTAGCAATGCATATTACGAATCAAAAATTAAGTTTTGATATATTTACGGTAGGACATTTACAAAATATCTTCATGGAACATGATCTTTACTTAATATCCTAATGATTTTTGGCATAAAAGAAAAATGGATAATTTTGACCCATACAATGTATTGTTGGCTATTGCTACAAATATACCCCAGCGACTTAACACTGCTTTTGTGCTCCAGGGTCAGAGTAAAATTTGCATATGTGGTTTGAACAACCAGATGCATTTACACTTGTCCAGTTTCGTCTGGAAGTGGTTTGAGCGATCGGATTTAAACACATCTCGAAAGCGTTTCAGAGGGCATTTAACACCTGCTCTTTTTACGATCGGATAGCTATCTGATCAGAGAAAACGCATGAAGTGACCAGGTGTAAACAGGCCCTTAGAATGACTGGACACCCATTTATGACACTTTATTCACCAGGAAGAACAGCTCATGTTGCGCTTCATTCGTCATTACGTTATTTTTGCGTCTTTGCACATGCACAGTACTTTCCAGTTTCTGTTTTCAATCCGATCAAGTGTTTACATGTCCTCTCGCTCAGATTACAAAAGGAGTAAACCACCCCTTACAATACAATCGAAATTTTAACTGAATCTGGCCAATTCGATCCGTTTGACGTGGTTACATGTGACTTCTTTATTCTGATTGTGCTTCTAGTCTATTACGATCGGATTATTAGGGTCCATGTAAAACACAGCTGTTGCTGTCAGTGTTGCCAACTTAGCAATTTTGTTGCTAAATTTAGCAACTTTTCAGACTACCCTAGCAACTTTTTCTTCCAAAAGCACCTAGCAACAAATTGAGCTATTTTTACATTTTATTTGGCTACTTTTAGCAACTTTTGATAAGTGACTCGAACAATAATCGCAACTTTTTCTTCCAAATTTAGCAATTGTTAACATTTATTTGGCAACTTCACTCTAAAAAATGCTGGGTTGTTTCAACCCAACTTTGGGTCAAATATGGACTAACCCAACTTTTGGGTTAAAAAGTTTTAGCAACTTTTGATAAGTGGCTCAGACAGTAAAAAGGCACACATTTTCTATCCAAATTACACAAAACAAGGAAACCAAAGACGCCTAGCACTACACACATCACGTGAATTGAGTTAGCTGCTATTTGCAATTGTTCAATTTAATAATAAAAATGTAATAATTGAATAATTGTTCATTTATGATACACTTTCTTAGTAGCTTGTACTTGCGATTGTTGATCAGTTAGTACGCTGTAAGAAAAATGGAAAAGATACTTGTAATTTTCCAAGACATTATCCATTGTAACCCGAAAACACAATGCGTATAATTTAAAATGCATGTAAAAAACCAATACGGAAAATTCTTTCATATTAACGTAGTAGATTGTGCCCTATTTTTACAGACTTTTCTTAGAGCGTAGCATACTAACTAACTACTAATACACTGCTTAAAGCATAATTGTTGAGAATGTGTAGTATTTTTTCCAAGACATTATCCATTGTAACCCGAAAACACAATGCGTATAATTTAAAATGCATGTAAAAAAACAATACGGAAAATTCTTTCATATTAACATAGTAGATTGTGCCCTATTGTTACAGACTTTTCTTAGAGTGTAGCATACTAACTAACTAATAATACACTGCTTAAAGCATAATTGTTGAGAATGTGTAGTATTACTAGTTTACTAGCTATTAAATTGTAATCATTCAAAAATGTGTAGGTGTTCAATAATTCAATGTATTTAAAATACAGTTACTTATATTTTAATATTATATTATGCATATTATTTTACGAACAAATCTAAATTAACATATTTTTTGCTGAGATTTGATGTTGTGACACAATTTTGCATCGTGATTACGCAATGACGTCACAACATCATTTAGCAACAAATTTACCTTCCTTTAGCCACTTTCTCTGAAAATTAGTTGGCAATTAGTTCGAGCGCTTCTCCACTGAAGCTGTGGCCCTGATAAACAAACACGCGTCGGCCAGCATCACTCAGTCGGCTGCTCACATCGGCTTGATTAAAAAGTTCCCCATGTGATTGCTGCGGCCGTGTTCCTGCACTGAACCCCGATGAATGAATATATAAATACAGCTTGTTGATCTGGAGAAGGAACGGGGCCGGAAGGACACGCGGATGGGGAATGTGGACGTGCATGCGAGGCATATGAATATAATGATGATATTATAATCTATTCATTTAATGAAGTAGGGATGTGTATAGACCACTGACTTGTGTTTAAGGGTTGTTTTCCTGGCATGTAAACTTCATCTGATAGGCCTAGTCAATGGGAAAAAAAAACATTTACTGTATAAAGTTCTACTTATTAGTTCCAGTTAATAGCTAACAAAAATATGTTCTAAGAACGTTTTGCTATCGTTCCCATTAATTCATGAAGACGTTATTTCTGAATGTTCTCTTTTTTATTTATGTATTTAAGAATTTTTTTCTTTGTTATATGAACATTGGACAAAACATTAATGGAACGTTCCATTTGATCATTTTGTAAACATTATGCGTTATGTGAAAATAACGTCCAACTAAAATGTTTCAGAAAAACGTCCCATGGACGATGGATAAATGTTTTTGTGCTAACATGTTGAGAATGTTATCAAAGACAAGATAAAAAAAGTTTTTATTAAAAAAGTTACTAGATGAAAATTTGTTTGAGATAACCTAGTCAGAACGCTTAAAGACCTTAGAATGTTCCCTATTTGTTTTTTTTTTGTTTTTTTTGCTCATTAAAAAAAAACCTGTGCTTCTCAGGAAGGTTTATCTTATGGTTAGGATATATAAAAGACTAAAATACAGATGAAGAAAATTATTTAACAGTGCAACATATAAGCAACATCTACAATTTTTATTATTTACAATTTTCATACTTTCTAGCACCGTTAATGTGTCTTGTCTGGATGGAAATATGCATATGGTAATTATATGTAGATTAGGTCATGCATAAAACAAAAGCTGTTGTAAGCTTCATGTATGGTTATTTCAGTGAGGCCACGTGTGGAATAAAGGTCATGCATGTACATGCAATCTTCCACTTTCACTTCCACTTGCAGCAGCGTGCACATTCTATTATCCTGTGAAGGTTATTAACAAAAATCATTGCAATGATAATGCAGTTGTTTTCAACAACTCACACAAATCTATCATGTAACTTCAGATGACTTATAGAATATTTTATATAATATATTGCACAAGTTACATGGACTATGGCTATAATGAATGTTTCATATTGGTTTGAGTGAATGGCATGATTTTCATTTGTGGGTGAATTGTTTCTTTAATAAAGGGATATTGTGTACAGAAGAGAAAAGAGAAGTATGATGATTGGACTGTATTATAAAGGACATGAACGGATGATTGCATACAGTCAGATCCAACTGTTTGTTTCTGTTCTTGAATTTGTTTGAGTAAGCGGCATTTCAATAGCGAAGTCGGTCTGTGTAATATTGTTTGATCACACAATATTGCTCGGCAAAATTTTGTGATACTCCAGTCATCAGTGTTGGGAAGGTTACTTTGGAAATGAAATAGGTTACAGATTACAAGTTACACTGTTTAAAACGAAGTGTAACTATTTTAATTACTTTATTAAAGTAATGGGTTTAAAACAGCATTTCTACAGCATTTATTACTGCATTTACTAATGCATTATTAAAATCAAAATTTTAGTTAATGCACTGTGAATTAACACGAACTAACAGTGAACAATTGTATTTTCATGAACTAACATTAACACAGATTAATAAATGCTGTAATAAATGTGTTGTTCATTGCATTGCAATATACATTAACTAACATTAACTAAAGTGTTACCAAGTAATGTAACTGATTACATTTGATTACTTGATTGCTACATTTAAATTTCTAAATTCTTTTTTTTTTCTAAACTGTTAATCATTTTCAAACATTTAAAGCAGGCAGGGTTAACCTTACAGTAGGACACAACACTGATTATGGTCAGACTTTCATTGCAAAATCCTTCATAACTTGAATTAAGATTATAATAATTGAATTTTAAAGCACAGCCACCTCAAAATCAGACTTAAGCACCACTTTTTACTTTGAGATATATTTGAAGTTAAATACAGATTTAAAATCATAAGCTTTAGTTTAATAGCTATGATACAGGAAACACTGGAAAAAAAAACAATTTGGAAATAAAGTTGTGGAATAAGCACAGATTAATAAATGCTGTAATAAATGTGTTGTTCATTGCATTGCAATATACATTAACTAACATTAACTAAAGTGTTACCAAGTAATGTAACTGATTACATTTGATTACTTGATTGCTACATTTAAATTTCTAAATTCTTTTTTTTTTCTAAACTGTTAATCATTTTCAAACATTTAAAGCAGGCAGGGTTAACCTTACAGTAGGACACAACACTGATTATGGTCAGACTTTCATTGCAAAATCCTTCATAACTTGAATTAAGATTATAATAATTGAATTTTAAAGCACAGCCACCTCAAAATCAGACTTAAGCACCACTTTTTACTTTGAGATATATTTGAAGTTAAATACAGATTTAAAATCATAAGCTTTAGTTTAATAGCTATGATACAGGAAACACTGGAAAAAAAAACAATTTGGAAATAAAGTTGTGGAATAAGCACGTGTCCTGAAACATTGGTGTCTCATATTTTAGTGCAGTCAATGCAATTTGTGAAAGAAATCAATCAAATCTGTATGTGTGTGAAAATATTCAGGTGCAACCCCCTTTGTAATCGTTAACATTTTCATAAGTAACTGTAATTTAATTACGCATTTTTTTCTCAGTAACTGTAACAGATTACAGTTACATTTATTTTGTAATTAAATTACGTTATACTGTTACATGTAACAGAATGTAAGGCCTCAGAGAGGTTTCTGAATCTCAATTAATTTGTTGATTGGTTAATGGAGAATATCTCGAGCACCCATGGGATTGGCGCCAACGCAATGAACTGTTTTTGCACTTGACTTTTCGCTAATTTGACCGCACCTTTAAAGGTGGGGATTTTACACGGTCTGTAGTTACATAATTACACCAATAGATGGCAGCATCTGACTGTATCATCAGTGAGAATTGACTTCTTCATTCAACCGATTTGAAACACTGAGTCATTCAGGACCGATACATCTCTGACCGTCTTTATAAGCGAGTCATTGAATCATTCACTCAAACGATTAGTTCAAAAGAGGCGATTCTTTGAGGAACTATACAAGTGATGGTCTTTGGGTTATTGATTTATTCAATAAAAATTTGATTCATTCAAAGTGTGTGTTTGAATCTAATCGGCACAACAGCAATCTTACGCATGTCATAGTGCTTAAATCGTGATCATTAGGAAACCGATGGGGTTTGGTGCAACTGACGACAAACCTGGTGAGTTTTTATAAATCTTGTTTTTATACAAGGTAGGGATGTAACGATTAACCGCAAGCCGGTTGAAAATCGATTTAAATATGTGACGATTCAAATCGGTTGAGATGCTAAACAAATCGCGATTCAGTTAGGGGTAGGAGTTTATATGAATGTATGTCTGAGGGGAACTTACTGTCTTTCGATTATATTTTTTCTTTTCATCTTGCCTCTGTATAAATCATATTAAAGTTCATAAGTGCAGCGCTGCTTTGTTTACAGCGGTAACCAAGGAAACGCTGTATCATTGCTGTTCATAAGTGCAGCGCTGCTTTGTTTACAGCGGTAACCAAGGAAACGCTGTATCTTTGCTGTTCATAAGCGCATCGCTGCTTTGTTTACAGCGGTAACCAAGGAAACGCTGTATCATTGGCGCTGCTTTGTTTACAGCGGTAACCAAGGAAACGCTGTATAATTGCTTTTCATAAGTGCAGCGCTGCTTTGTTTACAGCGGTAAGCAAGGAAACACTGTATCATTGCTGTTCATAAGTGCAGCGCTGCTTTGTTTACAGCGGTAACCAAGGAAACGCTTCAAGCGCCACCTGCTGGCAGAGAGTGAATCTGCGTCTCGTTCAGCTCGTCTGCTGTTTCGATGTGTGCATGTATGCAGCATCTTTGTTTGGATCATGATTAAAATGCAGTGGTTGCCTCTAATTTTAAATGGAAAGAGCACAGACAAAGCCTTAGTTTGTTTATATGAAGAGATTTATTTTATTTGTGTTTCTTATTTATTTGATTTGGGGCTTGTTTTAAAATTTCAATTTAGTTTTGTTATTTACATTTACATTATATTTAAATGTTGTTATTTAGCAGACGCTTTTGTCCAAAGTGACTTACAAATGAGTACAATAGAAGCAATCAAAACCAACAAAAGAGCAATACTATGCAAGTGCTATATTAGTATATTATTATAGTGTTATATTTCAATTTCACAAAGAAACGTACAGTATTTTGTCCAAGCAACAATAAAGGGACACATTTAATTGATAATTTGTCTTAAATCTAAATTTGTTTAAAAATAATCGTGAATCGAATCGAATCACGAGTTGAGTGAATCGTTACATCCCTAATACAAGGAAATGTTTCACTAAAGGATATCTTAAATAGGTCTGTAGGTCTAGCACTTAAGAAAACTCGAATTATAGTGTCATACTGACAACTGTTACCATACTTTTAAAATGTGTCAACAGATAATAGATATATGCAGAAGATATGCAGCTAAATACATATAAATATAATAATTATGTTCTCAGCAGATAATTCCGTAGCTAAGAGAGAACATTATGTAAAAGAAGAAAGTATACTTAAAGTAATGTTTATGGAATGTTCTTATAACCTTATTAACCTTCTGTGGACTTTTTTCAGTTATTAAGTTATAGCTTATAAACATATTAATGACTAAAGCCTAATAACACTGTAATCAGCACAAACTGGGCTCCAATAATATGTGAGCAGCATGTATGTGCATGATTGTGTTTTTGAGAAAGCAACGTTTATGCATGGTTAGTGAAAAACTACAATTTTAAAGTCACTGAAATAAGGCCATAAAACACATACAGAACATTTGCTCACTAGACTTTTGAGAACTGATCTTGAAGTCTAGAGGTTTTGCTTCAAAATGATGTGAAAATCATTCTGTTCACTCATTCACACAATATATTGATTTAAATTTTCCAAGACACATTTTGTCTAGAAAGCCTGTATGCGAGGTTTGTAGTTTATTTAGAATATATTTAACTATCACACAAATATATGTGTATACAAATTAGGGGTTGAACGACTTCAGATTTTTTAAAGTCAACTTTTATGTGATGAAAGTCGATTCGAAGTCGACTAGTAGCTGATGACGTCATTAATGAACAAATAAGTCTGGAGCTGAGACTCAAACACCTTGTGCACAGCTATAGCATATGACACCGCGCTGCCCACATGGCTGTTGCTCCTATAACAGCTAATCTTTATCAGTTCTTTTGTCTTTGGGTCGTTATATTTCTCACAGATTTCTGCTCATTCTAAATCAGATACAGATAAAGTAGCACAGTAAAGATTACATTAATATCAATGCATTAGTGAGAGCGATTGCGCGTGTGAATTAATTCTACCTGGCAGCATCTCTCTACTAGTAGTGAAGCTGTGGGATTTAGTTATTAAGAAATATATGCTTGAACTTTTCAGTTTCTAAGCTATTTTATTGAGAAATCACAGAACAGTGTTGACAATACATCTCCACGCTGAATGATTCTATGT